>NW_024533690.1:0-54636 GCF_016097555.1 Gigantopelta aegis | reverse complement strand
AGGATTTGTCACCAATACAACAGGTCATAATGTTACAATTAGTACTATATAGTCACATGAATGACATAGAGGCCACTAGAAGTATCTTGTTTTAAGGACAATAACTGCTGAGATGATCAGTTAATATAGTTGAGTTAATATAGTTCTTATTACAGCCACTTACAAGATAACAAGAGTTTTCTATTAGATTGCATATTCCCACATGTGGTATATAGCATAATAATTAACTAGAACTCCGCCTATTTAGGAGCATTATTAATAGTTATATAATTTGTGACAATGAATAGATACTGATATCAATGGAGTGTACTGATAGTACATTTTGTCACAACAATTTTATTGACTTTGTAGTCATAACATGTGTTTATACTGTAAATACTATTTTCATCCAATACTCATCTCTGCATTAATAATTTTTTTTTGAAACAAAATTGATGGGACCAGTCTACACGAAATATTAAAAATAAACAAAACGTTGGTCTTTAGAGAATAATACAATTACTCTTTAAATTTTGGATTACCTTTATTCCATTCCAGTGTCCTCACATGACAAGCATACCTCCAAAGCATGAGTCTCTTGCATCAATTTTTATATCATATGTCTCGCATACATAAGGAATTATCTTCTTCTGCTGTAGTATACACCACATATCACTGTGCACCATTGACATAAATCCACCTGTGAATCTTCATTAAAGTAGGGGGGTCTTTACTTTTTAACCCCTTTTGTAATTGTCCCAGTGTCAGTATGGGTAAGAAGCCAGCGTTAATAGACAACTTATAAGTTTAAATAGAAAGATGAATAGGTCTGAAAATAGCTAGATTATGTTCCTATTTTAATTTTCATTTCCCTTTCTTTCATCAAATACTTCACTTGTACAGAATGTTTGTAAGTTATTATTAATTAACCACCTTGTTACTATGACAACTGTTGCTATAGTAACCCTATCTCTAGACTCATATTCAATAGTAGCTGTACCATAGTCCTTTACATCTACAATATCTGCTCCAGTAACAGAGAATGAAGCTGGTTAATAGAAGACTATAATACATTGTATGTACATGTACATGTATATCATTACATGTAACAAACTGTAGCAATTAATGAGTGAATTGTTTATATATAATTATTACTGGCTATAGTATATGTCCTATACAGTAGTAATAGTTACATACTGTTTTTAAAAGTGCCAGTAATGGATGCCATACTTTAATGTGAAATTAATACAGTTAGGTTCCAATGTTTAGGATCAGGAGTATAATATTAATTTCACATTAAGGTATGATGTTCTATTACCAACACTCTAGACACTCCCATAATTATACGTCATTGACTTATTGTCTCCCAGACCTGATCAATACAGGAGATGTGTTTGAAGATCAACCATTTGTCTAATGTTGGTCCTCTGGTATTTGCAGTGAGCTGGACCATTGACATAAATCCAGTAATACCCTTTGTGATCTTCATTAAAGTAGGAGGGTCTTTACTTTTTAACCCCTTTTTTAAATTTCCCTGTGTCAGTATAGGTAAGAAGCAGCATTAAAAGATAATTTATTTCTAAGTTTAATATAGAGATGAACAGGTCTGAAAGTGGGTAGATTATTTTCCAGTTTTAAATTCCATTTCCCTCTCTTTTCATTCAGATACCTTACAGTACATGTACAGAACAATCCACAATATATGGCAGAAAGAAGGCAGCAGCTACAGCTCATGCTAAGAGTTTGAATTTAAACGACTTCCATTTAATTGTTATAGGTAAATACATATAATACAACTGGTGTGATAAATATTGTGCGTCTGTTTTGTATCTTCAGCCATTTGAACATCCTTTATATTATATTATTCAATGGATGCCAAATCACTCATCAAATTGAATTTTATTAAAAATTTTGAAGGTATTACATCTTTGATCAATGTGGGTGTGGTTTAGTTAGTGTGTATATATGTATGTATGTATATGAACCACTTAGCGAGTTTATTGATATATTCTAATTAGTTTTTGGCATTATCATTATCATTTATAAAGTTATTATTAACTCTATGTCTGTGCCAGGCATACATTGCCACAATTTTAATATTAAAAACTAAACATTTTCAAGATATTTTAACAGAACAATCTTTTAAGAGAAGTGATGTAATAACTCTACAGGTAATTATCATAGTTATTTTGTATTTGGTAGGGTCATCCCCAATTTCGTTACATAGGGCTCCAACTGTACTTGAAAATTTTTATAATTTCAGTTTTCATTACATGAAGAAGAACTTATTTGTAGATTAAGAAGATATAGACATTGTATTATATTATAATATTGTGACCATGTCTAATAGAGGGGATCTTATTGTGTGAGAAAATTCAAACAAACTTACATATCAATATTTGCTACATGGTCATTTTAAGCAGTAATTTTAAATATATTTTCTATGTATGAAGCAAAATCCCTTCATACCAAATTTTATAGACTTCCTATTTTTGTAGCAACTGTTTATACTGAAATGTTTGTTAAAAATTTTGTGCAAAGGAGACCCCATTTTCAGACTCAGTCACATCATCTAGTATTATTATATATCTGTTTATATTATATATATACATAGATATATATGTGTGTATATATGTATGTATGTGTGTATATATGTATGTATGTATATGAACCACTTAGCGAGTTTATTGATATATTCTAATTAGTTTTTGGCATTATCATTATAATTTAATAAAGTTATTATTAACTCTATATCTGTGCCAGGCATACATTGCCCCAAATGGAGCAACAGTAATTGTCATATATGTAAATAAAAAGCTCTAAAAAACTCATTAAATGTAGCAATGACAATAGCATTTCAAAACAAGCTGAAAATAAGAATGGTATGACCTTAAACAAAAGACATCCATAAAACATATGTTATCATATAGGCAGCTTTCTTAATCTCTTTATATCCCGACCATTTAAATATCATAAAACTTGTAATAACAATTTGGTCTACTTTTAACACAGAAGTTACAATAAGCAGCTCAAACTTCTGTTCTCCATAAACCATTATATGAGCAGTTATATCTAATAAAAAGGAAAAAACCTTATTCAATATGCATAATGTACTTTTCAAACAGTTTTAAAAGAATGATATATGAGAATCTGAAAGTAATGAGTCCTTGCCTGTTAATAGTACTCATGAATATATAATTAGTAATGTCTGGTGGGTGGAGCTAGTTATTGATGTGGCTTGCTCTAAGAAATAGGAAAAAAAAAGAGAAAAAACTATTCAATATGTTCAAGTTTATCTAATTTATTCACTGACCTATATAAGAGATCTTGTCCATTCAAGTAAAATGGTAAAGAAGCCATAAATGGTGGGAAATTATTACTAGTCACATGTAGTTCTATCTTAGTCTCTCAAGGGGATGACCTTACAAGACTAGTTCTGCAAAGGAGAATACATCTGTAGGAACTACTGGTAATTCTGGTTTTCAGAATCTGATATACAGGTATAGTTATATTGGTGCCTTTGTTGCTATTTTAATATTCTTATCAACTATGCATGTACATGTACATAGATGTCTCAATACATGTAGTTAATATATGCCTTGTACTTCTCTCATTATATGAGTGGGTAGTTATAGTTTGTCAAGATCTGGTCACATGATCTGACTGCATTGTTTCTGTAGGAATTATCTGAAGTTGATGATGTTACTTTTGTAAGAGGAGAACAAATGTTTTCAAACTAATTTAGAATGAGTCTCTGCACAATGGGAGGGATCAAATGATTAGAAGGAAAATTAAAACAATATGAAAGTGGAAAGGAAAACGTTAGAAGTTGTAAGTTTGGTGGGTGTGGTTGAAATCTTAATCCATTCCATCATTTGTTATGTTCTACTATGAATCCATTTAACAAATCATACATCCATTCAACATACCATACATCCATTTAACATACTATACATCCATTCAGCATTATGTTTGTCCATTTAGTTGTCATCTGACCCATCCTATGACAAGAGACTAACAGAACTAAAAGAGACATAGAAAATTATATTCTGTTCTAGAGCCTAAAGACTCAGTCCTGGGCACCAAGGAACGAGAACTCGTAGAATGTAAAGATCATATCACAGCACTAGAGAACCAGTTAGTGAAGTATGCTACCATGACGAATGACCAACATAAGGTAAGTGTGTTGCTAGTAATGATTCATTCCCATGTTTCATTCTGGTTCTATTTGATCGTCATGGTTCAGAACTATCATTCTAATCTATTCAGGTTATTTTCTATCTCGCATTCATCACAAACACATCACTTTACTAAAATAGAAAAAATTATATCAAAATGTTGTAGAGTCCTCTAAGAAATAATAAAGAATTTGAAAAGAAACTGTCTACATTTGAACCCAAACCTCAATAGGTATATATAATATGGTAATAAAGGTATTGAAGCTACCCTCATTAAGTACATGTACTTGTACATGTAATATGGTAGTAATGGTATACATATATATGTAATCTGGTAATGATAGTATACAAGCTATCCTCAATAGGTGTACATGTACATGTATATGCAATACAGTATGGAAACTAGCCTCAGTAGTTGCACATGTACATTTAATATTGTAATAACGGTATGGAAGCTGCCCTCAATAGCTATCAAGAGTAGCTTGCATGCCATATTACATATACATGTAGCTATTGAAGGTAGCTTGCATATCAATATTACCATATATACATGTACATATACCTAGGTACATGTACATGTACATGTAAATTTTCTTATAAAGAAAGAAAATTGTATGTTTAATACAAAGATGAACAGGTTTAAAAGTAGCTAATTATGTTCCGGTTTTAAATTCCATTTCCCTTTCTTTCATTCTGATAACCTCACTTGTACAGAATGGCTCACAATATTATGAATTAATGAAAGTAGTATAGATATGAAGGAGACAGCTATGTTCAAATGTTCAAATGGCTGAAAAGATAACTTAGACACAATATTATAACACCAGTTGTATTATATGTGCACCTTACCTTTGACAATTAAATGGAAGTCATTTGAATTCTCATTTTTCCACCCTTAGCAGAAGCTGCTGCCTTCTTTTGCCATATATTGTTATAGAAAATGCTGAAACCGCTAAACTGTTTAGTTTGGAAGTTTTGATAGAATATATTATACCTTTAATATATACACATTGCTTTAAAAACTATATTTCTTTCTACTAATAACTTGTAGAATGTTAAAAATACTTGTATATTTGAAGATTTCAATTAGTTGTTAATCATATCAATTAAAAATCAATTAATGTTGATCACGCGTGTACTTGTTTCCCGCCAAATTGTCACAAGCTTGTGTTGCCTGGTTGTCAATTTCAAGCATGACGAGATTTCTTGATAATATAAAAGTACTCCATTTTCCATACTTTAATTATAAGGTGAGTTATCTCTCCATCCATCCATCTCACATCTATCCTGCAGTTGTTACAAATAACTCTCTCTTTCTTCCTCTATGTTTCTCTACGATTCGCCTCATCGTTGGATCATCTCGTACTTCGTTGGATCAACTCGTCTCATCGTTGGATAACCCCTCGTCACTGGATCATCTTTTCATTTTAGTTATGTCATCTTTATCTGTTTGTTTTCTTTTTTTGGTTTTTTTATTTGTTTTTTTTTTTCTCTCAAACTTTTTATTTTTTTATTTTTTGTCAATTGATTTTTTGAATTTTAAAATAAATTTTCCTCTCTCTTCGTTCCCACAGGACTCGACTGTTCTTCTCTGGTGTTCTCTGTTGATCTTGACTGTTCTTTGATGTCTTTTGATGATGTTCTTGACTGTGCTTCTCTGTGTCTTCTGATGTTCTTGACTGTTCTTCTCTGATGTTCTCATGACGGTTCTTCTCTGATGTTCTTGACTGTTCTTCTCTGACGTTCTCTGGATGTAAAAGATGAGTCGCTCTCCTGCCTGGTCTCTTCTGTCTTCCTTCAAGCCTTCTTTCCTCTTCTTTTTATTTTTATTTTATTTTTGGGCTATTCAGCCATACATTATACACACACTCATACAAATCCTATTAATCATCTCCTCCCTGCCGCCTGGCGGCCTAAAAAAAATTTTTTTAATATCCTAGGCCGCCAGGTGGCGGGGAGGAGCTCTGATCTTCTAGGGTGCGTGCGTGTGTGCTGTTTTTGTGTGTGTTGGTGGTCCCTTTTCACTTCCTCTGTCTCTCTTCACTCTCTATCCATTCATTGTCTCCACTAGCTCAGTTAATAACTACTTTTTTCTTTCCTTGCAGGAGCAGCACTGTTGAAGAAGGTGAGCTATCTCTCCATCCATCCATTTCATTCATTCTTTAGCAATCCAGTTGTTACAGCTATCTCTCTCTTTCTCTATGTTCTACTTGTGGAGTGACTGGACTCTTGGGGACTTTCAACTACTGAAACTGTCTTATTTTAAGTTATTTTTTATTTTATTTTTTTATTGTAGTTTTTTTATGTTTTTTAATAGTTTGTTAGTATATTGTTTTTAATTTATTATATTGAACTTGTCAAAAAAACATTTTTCACTAAAACATGTCAATTATCTTAATTTCAGTTATATTTTAACTTGATTCTCTAATCACCAACTTAGAAATTTCAATTCTAGATTTACTGTAACTTTGAAAAGTGAATCAGTTTAGAATTCTACACAAGTAAGTTTGTGCTAACTGCCATTGATACTTTTTATACTCTCTATAAACCAATGAATACAGAGTTGTAAGAGTCATCAGTTGATAAAGAAGAGAATGGGAGGGTGTCTTCAAAGACGTAAGTCAAAATTAAAATTTTATAGACCAATTAGTGAATTTTTTTCATCAAATACTGGACATGTAAATGAGTGTAATAACACACTGAAGAGTTATATTTCAATTCATATCTTATTCTGGATTATGATTCATGATTAGAAGTATCAGTATAATGCCAATATTATATTTAGTAAAATTTAATATTACATTAAACCTGACATTAAACCTGTTACTAATAAAGATTTGTCTTATTATGCAATACATAGACCCAATGGACAAGTCATTAGCCTAACATGAAGGATAAAACTTTAAAGTTTTGCTCATTAATATTGTTTTTAGACTACCTTTGATGTTAAATCTGATAGACCAGAATTCTATAGTGGCCTAAGACATGTCAGTTTTGCTAGACAAGTCTGATCATATTCTAAGTCCTTTTCCATAGATGTCTGTCAAACATTTAAGTTGTCACAGAACCAAGCAAAACAACTTAATGCTATGTTTTTTTAAGGCTGCATGAGTCTAAAATATTATACTTAAGAATTTAACTTTCTTGACATATAGTAAAAAAAATATTGGTTGTTTAACCAATTCGTGGTCACTTACATTGCATACATGCCTACACAAAATACAAGGGAAAGTGTCAACAACCTGAACTCTTTTAATTACTATTTACTATAGAATTACACAGTTCTAGTACTTATACAAATGACTTCTCATAATTGAAGTATGCACTTCCTGCACTATAAGAATAATTACTGGCTCTGTTAGCCTATCTTGTATGTTAAATCTATCTTTTACTGATAGATTTGTGATCACCAAACCTCTATCTTTTTCATATATTATGCAAAAATTTGATTGATTTGATTGAGTTATCATTGTAAAAATTGACTGGTCCAATCTATGATTATACAGGTTTTATGTATCAAAATATTTGATGCAAAGTAAAAAGTAAACATCCTATTGTTATGATTATTATTGTATTATGGAATTTAACTGTTTAAACAAATTTTATAACTACTTATGATTCTTTTTTGTTTGTTTTTAGACAAAAAATGCTGTAAACAGTCAATTTCATAGTACATTAGTAATCAAAACAATAACTATATTGTATTAGTAAAACATTGCTCTAAGACATTAAGCCTATTATTAATAAGTGTTGTGTTATATGCAAAGTATATTGGACCAATGAACAAGTTGTCAGTCTAACAAGAAAGAGAAGATTTAAACAGTTTTACATGTTATCTATCAGCATATTCAATTGTTTTATTGATAGACACAACTCATAGTGACCTAAGTCACTTATTATATTATAGGTCGGAAAGAAATATGAAAGACAAGGCTTAACAATTTTCCACATAGTTTTGGTCTATGGTTTAGTGTTAATTTCTTATTGAAATGTGCATTTCCTGTACTGTATCAATAGCCTACTGCACATGTTAAATCTATTTTTACTAATAGACTCACCAGACCTCTAGCTTTTTCAGACATTATAAAGAGAAATTAGATTGATTTATCATTGTAAAAATTACCTGATTGTTTTAACTAAACCTATGATCATAGAGGTTTCATGTATCAAAAAAAATTATTTGATGCAAAGTGAAAGCAAACATACTACTGTTTTGATTATTATTTGTATTATGGAATTTAACTGTTTAACAAACTTTTAGAACTAATTATGACTCTCTTTTTTATGTTTATGCAAGATAAAATGTTGTAAACAGTTAATTTTATAGTGCATTAGTAATCAAAACAATAATTATAATTATGTTTACTTTAAAATTCCATCAATGAGTTTTTGCTACTTGAAACCTGTATATATTGGTTAAATCAACCAATCTGTGTTCTTACATATTACAATTGTAATGAAGATATTATTATTAATATCTTCATTGTTATGTTCCTCTCTGAATAATTTTAAACAACAAGGAGGTCCTCCAAACAGAAAATGATATAAGAAAGTTGCAGTGATACTTCTTAATTCAATTTGTTGTAGCTAGGCATACTGTTATTAGCTTGTCAGTCATACAGTATGATCTTAGATCTTCTTTTAACCTAAACATCAAAGTTAATAGTCTATATGTAATTACTACCAGGAATAACAGTCTGCTTTTATATAGATATACAATGTAATATTATATCCCATTCATATTAGTTTGTTTCCATTATTCATAAAAAATAGTTTCAGAGGGAATAGCTTTTAAAAGTAAACTATTGAAATCAATAATTTTTTGCTGAAATGCTCAAAACAAGACATACAAAAAGGCCATACGTCATTATAAGTTGTATCACTGAAAAAAAAACATATTGTCATTTTAACTAAGGTCTTCGTTACTACAGTTACTTTAATTTGATGTAAGCCCAATTCTAAGTTGCTACAAAGCCAATACTAGTGCAACTCAATAAGCATAAATCCAACTAGTTGCATCTACAACTACAACAAAAACTACAACGAGTACGTTTTGGCTTCTAATTCACTTTATACATACTGAGTAAACAAGTTTTTGACTTTGTGGTAACTCAATAATGGCCTTACATCAACTTGATGAGATTCTGGTAACAAAGACAGTTGTTGAAATGACAAAATACTATTTTAAGTGTATTATTGTAAGTATTGACATTAGCATATCAGAAAATTCACTAGCTTGAGCTGTATATATATATTGTAGGTATATAAACAATTGATTTTGTATTGTATTAGTATCCAAAACAGTGTTATGTTTACTTTTACATAATTATGCAACCTGTATAAAAAACATATATTATTTAAATCAACCAATCAAGTTTACAGCAGGCTTGGGGTCAAATACATGAGTATTTGTATTTAGCTGTATTTAAATACTTTTTTTGAGTATTTGTATTTGTATTTGTATTTTGAACTTTCGAAAGAGGAAGTATTTGTATTTGTATTTCAAATACTTCATGAAATCTTCAAATAGTCCCTTTTAATTGTTTGTTTCTGCTGCATAATTATGTGTAAGATCTATGGACACCTATAAGTACCAACAAGTACACTGTCTGTGATATAGGATTAATGTCGCCTAACTGACAAAACATTTGAAGGACTTATGTTTATTAGATACAATCAAAAAATATGTAATGATTATATAGTTGATTACATGTAAAACCAAATAATGGAGATGTTCTGGATAGTACAAAGAGGTATTTGAAAAGTATTTAAATACTTTTCAAAGTATTTGTATTTGCATTTGAAATACATTCCTGCTAGAAGTATTTGTATTTGTATTTTGTATTTCATATTTTGAGAGTATTTGTATTTGTATTTAAATACTTTTCAATGTATTTGACCCCATGCCTGGTTTACAGAATATAAAGCTATGTTCTAAATACATTTTGTATGATTATATAACCATTTGTTCACTAGGAAGTTCATATCTGTTACAAATTAATGTATAGTTTTAGGGGATGTAGATCATACATGCAAAGTATGGATTTTAAATAGCACCATCATAAATACGATGACAGGTTACAAAATATGATCCTATTGTTCCATACAAACATCATTATCACATAATTACAAACAAAACAACAATGTCTCTTACAAACTAGAAAACTAAAACTACTTAGCAGTCAAAATATGGCAACTATTATTCTTTGGTACTTTATATATGTGTGTTTCATTTTTTCCATATCGACTGATGTCTCTGTTGATGCTTAATTTTCTATTCTACATCAATAAGAATCGAACCCTACAAACGTAAGTTAATTTAAATATTAGGGATTTTGATGTAGGATTTAAAAATGCAACCACACTCAAAATTAATAAAGATCTATGTTAATATTTTGTTAATTCAACAACAACTTGTCTTCTTTCAATTGAGCATTTCCTTTTCAATATGAACCAATAAATAAACCAAAATAATAATATTGATTAAACTATTAAACCAATACAGAATGTAAGTTTAATATACTGATGTGTTGACTTAATTGTCCACTTTATGATTTATTATTAATCAATGATTACATCAAATATCTACAAATATAAACAATGCAGCCAGTGAGTACAATTTAATTATACTTAATTGATATTTTCTTTTTTTGATATCAACAAATGATTGATCAATTATTATTAATTAAACAACTTATAAATGAATCAAATATTGGTGTTTATGAAACAATACAGCTGGTAAATATAATATGCTAATTAATTTATTTAATTGACATTTTTCTATTCTATTCTTATCAATCAATGATTGCATCAATATTGATAATTATGAAACAATACAGTTGGTGAGTATAATATACTAATTAATTTACTTAATTGACATTTTGTCTATTATTGTCAATCAATGATTATATCAAATATTGGTAATTATAAGACAATACAGCTGGTGAGTTATTGATTTATTCATTTGATATTTTATTTGTCCATTTCTCTCAACTAATAATTGCATCAAATATTGTGATTAACATGAAACAATGCAGATTGTAAGTATTATAAACTTATTAATTTACATATTTGTCATTCTGTTTATTCTTCTCTTCATTATAAACTAATGATTACATAAAATATTAAATTTGATGGCTATTAAACGATGCAGCTGGTGAGTATAATATACTTATAAATTTCACTTAATTGACATTTTATCTATTCTTGTCAACTAATGATTGGATTAAATATTGGTGATTATGAAACAATACAGGTTGTGAGTATAATATACTTATTAATTTTCTTAATGATATTTTGTCCATTCTTCTCTTCAATATCAACCAATGATTGCATCAAATATTGGTGATTATGAAACAATATAGATGGTAAGTATAATATACTTTATTAATTTACTTAATTGATGTTTTGTCCATTCTTCTCTTTAATATTAAATCATTGATTGCATCAAATATTGGTGATTATGAAACAACATAGCTTGTGAGTGCAATATAGTAATTAATTTATTTAATTGACATTTTGTCCATTCATCTCTTCAACATCAAACATATGATTGCAAAAATATTGATTATGAAACAATACAGCTGGTTAGTTTAATGCACTTATCAAATTTACTTCATTAACATTTTGTATACTTGTCTCTCAATATCAACCAATGATTATATCAAATATTGGTGATTATGAAACATATATAGCTTGTAAGTGTAATGAATGTACTTATTAATTTAATAATTGTCATTTTATCCATTCATCTTTTCAATAATAATCAATAATTACATCAAATATTGATGATTATGAATCAATATAGCTTGTAAGTGTAATGTACTTATTGATTTACTTAACTGACATTTGTCTTTTAAATATCAACTAACAATTGCATCAATTATTGGTAATATGTAACAATACAGCTAGTAAGTGCAATACATTTTATTTATATACTTAATTAACATTTTGTTCATTCTTCTCTTCATTATCAACCAATGATTTGCATTAAAAATTGGTGATTATGAACATACAGCTAGTGAGCGCAATAATTAATAATTTAGTTAATTAAAATTTTGTTCATTCTTATCAACCAATGATTGTATCAAAAATTAATATTTTGATTACGAAACATTTCAGATTGTAAGTATAATGTAGTCATTATTTACTTAATTGACATTTTTTCTGTTTCTCTTTTCATTGTCAACCAATGATTACATCAAATATTGGTGATTATAAAACAATTCAGTTTGTGAGTACAATATATTATTAATTGATTTAATTGACATTTGTTCATTCGTCTTTTAACAACAACCAATAATTACATATAATATGGTGATTATAAAACATTATAGATTAGAGTTTAATATACTTATTAATTTATTTTAATTAACATTTTGTTTGTTCTTTTCTTTAATATCTACCAATAATTGCTATAATTATTGGTGATTATAAAACAATACAGCTGGTGAGTATAATATACTAATTATACTCAATTGATATTTTTTCATTTGTCTTTTCAATAACATCCAATGATTTCATCAAATATTGGTGATTTTGAAACAAATTTAGTCAGGAGTATGATATATTTATTAATTTATTTAATTGACATTTTTTCTATTCGTCTTTTTAATAACAACTATTGATTGCATCTAATATTGGTGGCTATGAAAACATTATAGATTGTGAGTTTAATATACTTATTAATTTTTACTTAATGTTTTGTTCATTCTTCTCTTTAATACCAACCAATGATTGCATCAAATATTGGTGATATGAAATAATACAGTTGGTGAGTTTAATATATTTATTGATTTATTTAATTGACTTTGTCTATTTTACAACCATTGATTGCATCTAATATCGTTGACTATGAATATTTATAGATTGTGAGTTTATATACTTATTAATATACTTGATTGATATTTGTTGATTCTTTTTATTCAATATCAACCAATGATGATATCAATATATTGATGATTATCACACAATACAGTTTGTAAGTATAATGTGCTTATTAATTTACTTAATATATATTTTGTCCATTCTTTTCAAACATTGATTGTCTCAATGTTGATAATTATGAAATAATACAGTTGGTGAGTTTAATATTCCTATTAATTCACTTAATTGACATTTTGTCTATTATTTTCTTTAAATAAACCAACAATTGTATATAATGATTATTGATGATTATCAAACAAAATAGCTAGTAAGTTGTGTGTCACAATTAAAATCATTAAAGTCTTTGTATGATTATCTTAAATTGTATCAAATAATGAAACAATGCATTTACATTTTTAATGAACACAATTATTTAATAATTATGTATATTCTTGTATCAAATATCAACCATAATTCTTCATTTTTACACAATAAGCTGGTCAGTTATATATAATAATTCTAATGCATACAGATATATTTTTATGTGTGTACATATATATATATATGTATATATATTATATATGATGGTTTGTTTTTAGTGCTTCAGAAACATCTTCACAATTAAATCACAGTAAGACTACAAAATTATATTTATTATCCAATTATTTCTCAAAATAGATTTAACAGTTGATAAAGGCAAGTTCAATTAATGTGTTTTCTATCTCATTTTTTTAATAATTTATTGTCATTTGCAATTAAAGAAACCTTAGGTATATATATACATATATGTTCATTGTAAATTATATATAATATTGGGTGTATAATAGATAATTCTCAGATAAAATCATCTAATGATCTAACTGATCTACTACTCAAGTGCCCCAAAGGAGTTGCACTCTGTAAAGAGCTGTCATTCATTGTCAAATATGATAATCAACAACAGATGTTTCAGTGCCAGATATGGATTAAAACTTATGATACCACATCAGCTGTACCATATGATATTCAACAGATCAAGATTGCTGTTCAAGTCATTGCTTCTGGTCCATTTGTCCTTCCTTCTTATTGTCAAACCAATAGGTTGTTTCTATTGGATTCAGTCCACCACACATAAGTTTCTCAAGCCAGTAGAAATTTATCTTGAGCACCATGCTGAACTTCTCACTGAGAAGATTGTCAAGAATTGGGATTCATCATCTCTCATATCACTAAATCATCCCCACTTCTGTATCAATTTCAGTTCTCTGATGGAATGAATTCCATCTTCCAATTGGTTCTAGCTATGGCACTATCAAAGTTGCTGAGTTCTCAATTTTTTCTATTGCATGGAAGAGGATAAGAGCTGCATTTAGTGATCATTTAAGATATATATGGATGGTCTACTACAAACAGAGTCATGAGAATAATTGGGATTTACATGTAGTTGTGACAAAAGACTGGACCCTTTCTACAGGTACATTAGCTATAAGATTATTGTAAAACTATAAATTACCACTTTATTTTTTATTATGTGGTATATGTGGGCAGAGTGCTAGAAAGGAGTATGATAAATGGATTGAGTACATTAAACCAAATCGATTTCAATTTGATGATACTAAATCTATTGAAGTCATGTTCCCAGAAGATGATCAAATAGTCAACAATTGGAGATTATCAAGTCAAGTTAATCCATGTCGGGTAATGAGTAAAGCTTTGATTGTATTTTACATTCAATTATTGTATAAAATAAGGTGAACAAATCTGATGTAGATGAAAGTACACCAGATTCTTGTTTACAACATCTTGAATAAATGTGGAATTAGAGATGTCAAGCTGTACAAGACAACTACCTCTAGAAGTGAAGTTTCAAGGAATGAGAGTAGAAAACACTTCCTTTAAATTTTCTGTCAGAATGTCAAGACCTACAATAGGTATTCAGAGTTTGTATAATTGTAAAAGTTATTCCAATAAACCATGTTATGACAGTAATAAACTAAATCAAGCAATAGGAACATATTGTGTCTTTAATACTATAGAATCATCACAATATGCTGAATATTGTCAGAACATTTTGAAGAGCCTGAAATTACAGATCTCATGGAGTTTGCTGGTACAAAGGTGAGTGTGTAATTATTAACCACATATTTAGGAATTATTTTTAATATAATAAGTCAATAATCAAGAGAATTGTATCATTTAAATAATGGATACACAAGTGATATTAGTTTCTTTCGTTTTTTTTTTTATTTTACAGATTTGTCACAAGTGGGACATACTTGGTGACATGCTCAAAGTGAAGACTATATACTTGCCTCTATTAGGAGGGATCCTTCTATTGGAGGAGATTCTATACTCTCTAGTAGAGAAGTGTTATTAAATGGTCACAGTCACATTCTTCACCTTATAATTGGGGAACTCTTCTATCAGCATTATCAACAGAAACAGTGAGAGAACAAGGCCTGGCTGAAGAAATAGCTAGGAAGCTGAAACAAAGATTTGAATAGATTTTTCGTGACTAAGTTATAGTATACATATTTTATAGCTGTTAACAGTAGCTGACTAGTTTTAATTGAGAAGTTAATTAAAACCTATTTTCCATAGAAATAATTATACCATTTTGATTTTGTTTTGTGTGGCTAATTTCAATTATGAATTCTAATATTTAATCAACCCAGAAATTCAGATCCTTTTCTCTCAGTTTTTTATTCATATAGATTTAATACAGATATATTGTTAGAAGAGGATCATGTTCCATGTTCACATTGTCATGGCCTATCTGTTGTAAATGTTGTGTGAGTAGGTGAGGACAAAAACAGACAAGAACTATACAAACATCATATCTGATCATGATCATGAGAGATATACTCCACAGTTCATTAACTTGGATTGGGTCCTCAAACCTTCATCAATATATATATATATATATATGGATAACACTTTTATATAAATAACTTGTAATAAGAATTATTAAACAAAGTTAGAAATTATAATAACTAGTCTAGATTCATTATATGAATGTAATGTAAGTGATTATTTGCCAATAATTATAAATTAAGTTTTACAGGTATTGTAACACAGAAAAATTATCTTTGCTATATATAATATCATAATTCCTATAGTACTATACTATACCATTCGTGTCTTATCTGAAGCATTGACACTGATGTTAGGACACTACTGCATAGTTTAGTGTACAGTTTGAAAATATAGATAGAGTAAAAGAAAATTAAAGCCAAAAAAATGGATAGGTACATGTAGTTATAGAAATAGGAGAAATTGGATCCTTCTCTGGGTCTGTTTGACGGATCAAAGATTGCAAAGGGGTGTCTGTTTGGATAGCTAAATTATTTATCAAACTTGGTCAGACAGAACTTGTCGAAAACGGTGGTTTTACAGAAATGGGCAAACAGCTCATCAGCCAGTGTTTACAACATCAAAGATTGACTATTTTTTGTTTTTATTCAATTAATTGTTAGATCTTCATTTACATACCACAATTCTCTCATCATTAATTTTACAATATTTTCATGTGTACAAATAGTAAACTGTCTTTAGTTTCCACTACATATAACTATTTATGGAACCCCGAAATGGCAGATCTTGTATTATTTGAAATGACAAAGTTGCCCAAATTTGAAATTTGGTATATGAAATAAACGATTTTTTAAAGGTTCTAAATTGGTGATTATCAGACAATATGTTGGTATGAGTGACTACTACCCAATATGTAAGCATTGCTGTAGAAAATATTTAGTGAATGGATTCAATTTTGTTCTACATCTATACTTTTTGCTAATGAAATAGCCTTAGAGCTGAAAAAAAGATTTGTCTCATCTTCTATCGCCAAGTTTTTCATCAAAAGTTACTCTTATCTAAAATGACCTAAAGAAGATTTAATTGAAATCTAATATTTAAAGGACACAAGTGCATATCCCTATATAAATGACCCCAAAATAATGATACATCCTTACCAAGTAATAAAAATGTCTATGATTATAATGAAAAATAGTTCAAAGGTTATATTTATTGAAAATGAATGACATCAGGTAAATTGTGACATGATGCTAGTCTCTCAATATTCACTCTTTTGCTAACAGTTGAAAAATACACAATATTGTAAACATATACTCTCTCCAAAGTGTACCTCCAATGAAAAATGTACTGTACCTTATGAATAGTATATATTAAACTTTTATAAGTATATAGTTTACATATAAAATTCCTGTATAGTCTAGGTTTTTCATATGATCACCATTGCATGCTTCACTGGTTAAAAATTAGTATATCAGTATAGTATTTATTTTCCTCTAATAGCATGTTGACTTATGTGTATATGGTCAGTAACAGTGATTACATTTATATTATTCATATATAATATATACCTTTCATTTTCTACCTAAAACCTATTTTCATCTATTGTTATTTCCAAGCAGATTTACTGATGTTACAAGAGACAATGAGCCCTGGAATTACAAAACAATTTTCTGCATGATTATATATAAATTTTAACACCCACACAATAATACTTAATAACCTTTAGATCAAGCAGGAAGTATATAGTGTACATGGTTTTTATTAAACCCCCTAATTCTAATTTTAATATACGAAACACTCCCGCGTAGCAAATAAGTATTACTGAGGTCAAACAGTTCCTAAGGATAGGATTATATTTCTGTCCTATATGAGTAAGTTTGTACCTGTTGATGTTATATCCTTTTTATACCAATGAAAAAGATTTGTGAGACTCCTCATTAATCGATAGAGAAGAGAATGGGAGGATGTCTACGAAGACGTAAGTCAAATCAAATTTTACAGAGGATAACTGAATACACACACATACACACACACACAAACACACACACACACTCATGCGCACATATACATACCCTTAAGAGCTATATTTCATATGCTAAACCATTTTCGGGTTATGAATTCAGGTAAAAATACCAGCAACACCAATATACATTGTATCAGTAAAAACATTGCTCTCAGATGTTAAATCTGTTCTCTTTCAATATATTAAAGTGGTGTCTTATCATGCAAAACATAGATTGAATGTACAATTTGTTGGTCTAATATTAAAGGCAAGAGTTAAATGCTTTTGTTCATTATTACTTCTTGTTTTAGCCTAACTTGCATGTTAAATTTGATAGATCAAAGCTCCATTGTGGTCTAAGACATGTTAGCCATGCTAGACCAGTATTAGTCTGGGCTTTTCTGTGGCTCTTTGACAAACCTTCAACAAGTCACTTTTAAAAGCAAAAACAATACAAACAAAAACAAATCAGCTTTAATGACATGTTTTAAGACTGTATGAGTCTATAATATTATGCTTAAGAATTAACTTTTTTGATCACTAGTACTGTTATATAGAATGGTTGTTTTAACCAGTTTATTATCAATTATGTCACCATAGATATCTACAGAATACACAATGAAAAGTATTAACAATGCATACTGATTTGATTACTAATTACTATGGAATTGCACAGATCATCTACTTCAACAAATGACATTTCATAAAGTATGCGTGTCTATGGAGGGGTGTCCAATTATAAATTCCACAGTGACAGCACACTGTAAAAATTAATATGTCATTTTAACAACTAATTTGTAGTTTACATGGATGGATTACTATGGAATGTAGAATTCTTGCAAATTACTCACTATGTAATTTGTGTTGGTATGTTGTACCTGTACATACTACAAATTATACAGTGAGTAGTTCACATACATTCTACATTCCATAGTAATCCATCCATGTAAACTACAAACTAATTGTTAAAATGACATATTAATTTTTACAGTGCACTCATGCACTTATGGACACACACACATATATATGTCACCACTCACAGGAAGCTTATGACTAGATACTTTTAGCATTTTTTCCATTGACTATAATAACTAGTTACTTTAGTACAAATGTAATACATAATATCACATAATTGTATCGTGCTAACTAAAACAATGCTGTTTATAGCTATAACTAAAACTTACAATAATTTTATTATTATAAATACACTGATAAGATAGGAAAAGATTATCAACTCAAAATACTATATGTGGTATTTTTATGTTGACACTATATATATTACTATTTTGTGTTGACATACATCTATATTATATCTATAGTTTGCTTGTACTTAAGTACACTATAGATATAGTATAGACTATATGTGTCCCTATACCAGATACTTCTTATATCATTAATATAAGTGCCTATATTGATACCAATATCACTTTAGTAACAACCCTTATTGATATATGTATAGAAATGCCATTTTTATTATACATCAAATTATACATGTACTTATGCGCCTACAACTATAGTATAGCATCTCATGAAGGCCAAGTGGAATGAAGTGTTATCTACTATACTTAATTGTTCTTAATAAAAAATAAAAAGCCTACTTAGCTATCAAAATCTGGAGATTTTATTGTTCTTTGGTATTTTTTATATGTGTGTATTTTCTTTCATATTAACTGATGTCTCTATTGATGATTAATTTACTATTCTACATCAATAAGAACCAAACGATACAAAACGTAAGTTAACATATCACTGAGAATTTTGGTGTGGGTTATAATATTACCACCACAAAAAATAATGTAAATTTATTTTGATGTTTGTTAATTCAACAACAATTTTTCTTCTTTCAATTAAGTAATTATTTTTCCTTTCAATATAAATCAATAAATGCATCAAAATAATATTGGTGATATTAAACAATACAGCTTGTGAGTATAACATATATATTATACTTATAATAAACTAGCTCAATTCTTTTTTCTATATCAACCAATGATTGTATCAAATATTGGTGATTACCATGCAATACAGCTGGGAGTTTACTATATCAATTAAATTACTCAATTAACATTTTGCCCACTTTTATCTTTGACATCAACAAATAATTGTATCTAATATTGGTGATTATCTATACAATACAGCTTGTGAGTATAAAAACTTATTAATTAAATTTTGTTAATTAACATTTTGTCCAATCTTCTCTTCAAAAACAACCAATGATTACATCAATATTGACAAATACGTAACAATACAGCTAGTGAGTGCAATATATTTATTAATTTACTTAATTGACATTTGCCTTTTCTTCTTGTTAATATAAAAAATGATTTAATCAAATATTTGTGATGATAAAACGATATAGATCGTGAGTATAATATATATTTATTAATTTACTTAGTTACATTTTTCTTAACTTTCATGTCTATTTTTCTTAACCAATGATTGTTCAAATATTGGTGATTGTGTAACAATACAGCTCGTGAGTATAATAATTATATACATACAAATTTCCTTAATTTTCATTTTGTCCATTCTTTTTAACCAATGATTGTATCAAATGCTGATAATTATGAAACAACACAGTTGGTTAGTATAATATATTTATTAATTTGCTAAATTAACATTTTGTTTACTCTACTCTTCAATATCAATCAATGATTATATCAACTATTGGTAATTATTAAACAATATAGCTGGTGAGTATAATATACTTATAAATTTTACTCAATTGACATTTTGTCCACTTTCCTAAACCGCTTATTACATCAAATATTATGATTAATATTGAACAATACAGATTGTGAGTATAATAAACTTATGAATTATTAATTACATTTTGTTCCTTTTTTTCATTAATATCAACCAATGATTGCATCAAATATTGGTGATTATAAAACAATGCAGCTGGTAAGAATTATAAACTAATAAATTTTACTCAATTGTTATTTTATTCTTCAATTTTAACCAATGATTGTGCCAAACATTGTCACTAATATGGAACAATACAGGTGGTGAGTATAATAATCTTATTAATTTGTTCACTTGATATTTTGTCCATTTTTCTATTCAATATCAATCCATAATTACATCAAATATTGGTGATTATCATACAATATAGTTTGTGAGTTAAAACGTATAAATTCACTTAATCAACATTTTGTCCACTTTTCTCTTCAATAACAACTAATGATTGCATCAAAAAATGGTGATTTTCAAACAATGCAGTTTGTGAGTTAAAACATTGTTAATTTACTTAATTGACATTTTACCCACTCTTTTCTTCAATATCAACTAATGATTACATCAACGTTTACAAATGTGTAACAAACAGCCAGTAAGTTCAATAAATTTATCAATAACTTAATTGACATTCATCCATTCTTCTCTTTAATAACAATACAGCTGGTGAGTATATTATATTTATTAGTTTTACTCAAACGAGTGACCATTTTATTCATTTTTCTCAACCATTGATTGCATCAAATATTATGATTTAAATGAACAATACAGATTGTGAGTACAGTTATTAGTTTACTTAATTGATATTTTGTCCATTCTTCTCTTTAATATCAATGTTTGGATCAACTTTTGGTGATTATGAAACCATTCAGCTTGTGAGTATAACATACTTATAATTTGCTTAATTGAGATTTTTTCCATTCTTCTCTTCATTATCAACAAATAACTAAATTGAATATTTGTAATTATAAAAAATACAGCTCGTGAGTATAACATACTTGCTAATTTACTCAATTGACATTTTGTTCACTTTTCTCCTTAATAACAACTCATGATTACTTTTTAAAATGGTGATTATCACTCAATGCAGTTTGTGAGTTTAAATAAACATTAGTTTACTTTACTGAAATTTTCTCCAATGTTTTTTTTTCATATCAACCAATGATTGTATCAAATTGATAAATATGTAACAATACAGCTAGTGAGTGCAATATATTTATTAATATTATCATTTTGTCCATTATTCTCTTTAATGTCAATAAATGATTGCATCAAATATTGGTGATTATCATACATTATAGCTCGTGAGTATAAAATTTATTAGTTTGCTTCAGTTGACATTTTGTCCACTCTTCTTTTTAATGTCAACAAATGATTACATCAAATATTGGTGATCATCATACAATTCAGTTTGTGAGTTAAAACAATGTTAATTTACTTAATTGACATATTATCAACTCCTTTCTTCAATAACAACCATGATTACATCAATATTGACAAATATGTAACAATACAGCTAGTGAGTGCAATTTAATCATTAATTTACTTAGTCGACATTTGCCCCTTCTTCTCTTTAATATTAAAATATGATTCAATTTATCCCTTTTTGTCATCCAATGATTTCATTAACTATTGGTGATTATTCATCAATATACAGCTGGTAAGTATGATATACTTATTTATTTGCTCAATTGACATTTTCCATTTTGTATTCAATATCAATCAATGATTGTATCAACTATTGGTAATTATTAAACAATATAGCTGGTGAGTACTTATAAAGTTTATTCAGTTAACATTTTATCCTTTTCCTAAACCATTTATTGCATCAAATATTGTAATTAATATGGAACAATACAGATCGTGAGTATAATATATATTTATTAATTTACTTAGTTACATTTTGTCTATTTTTCTTAACCAATGATTGTTCAAATATTGGTGATTGGTACAATACAGCTTGTGAGTATAATATACTTACAAATTTACTAAATTTATATTTTGTCCATTCTTTTCAACCAATGATTGTATCAAATGCTGATAATTATGAAACAACACAGTTGGTTAGTATAATATAATTATTCAATTGTCGTTTTGTTTATTCTTCCTTTCAATATCAATCAACAATTGTATCAACTATTGATAATTATGAAACAATATAGCTGGTGAGTATAATATACTTATAAATTTACTCAATTGACATTTTGTCCATTTTTCTAAACCGCTTATTACATCAAATATTATGATTAATATTGAACAATACAGATTATGAGTATAATAAACTTATGAATTTATTAATTGGATTTTGTTCCTTTTTTTCATTAATATCAACCAATGATTGCATCAAATATTGGTGATTATAAAACAATGCAGCTGGTAAGTATTATAAACTTATTAATTTTACTCAATTGGTATTTTATCCTTCAATATTAACCAATGATTGCACTAATATGGAACAATACAGATGGTGAGTATAATAAACTTATGAATTTATTAATTACATTTTGTTCCTTTTTTTCATTAATATCAACCAATGATTGCATCAAATATTGGTGATTATCATACAATACAGTTTGTGAGTTAAAACGTATAAATTCACTTAATTGACATTTGTCCACTTTTCTCTTCAATAACAACTAATGGTTACATCAAAAAATGGTGATTTTCAAACAATGCAGTTTGTGAGTTAAAACATTATTAATTTACTTAATTGACATTTTATCCACTCTTTTCTTCAATATCAACTAATGATTACATCAACGTTTACAAATATGTAACAATACAGCTAGTAAGTTCAATATATTTATTAATAAACTTAATTGACATTTATTCATGCCCTCTTTAAAAATATAATTGAATCAAATATTGGTGATTATAAAAAATATAGATCGTGAGTATAATATATATTTGTTAATTTAATTACTTTACATTTTGCCCATTTTTCTCTTCAATTATTGCATTTAATATTGATTGCTATTAAATAATACAGCTGGTGAGTACAATATGTTTATTAATTACTTAATTTAAAATTTGTCCATTGTTGTCAACCAATGATTGTTCAAATATTGGTAACTATGAAATTATATAGCTGGTGAGTATAGTATACTTATATATTTACTCAATAAACATTTATTCTTTCTTGTCATCCAATAATTTCATTAACTATTGGTGATTATTCAACAATACAGCTGGTTAGTATCATGTACTTATTAATTTACTCAATTAACATTTTTCCATTATCAATCAATGATTGTATCAACTATTGGTAATTATTAAACAATATAGCTGGTGAGTATAATAATATTATTCTTATAAAGTTTATTCAGTTAACATTTTGTCCTTTCTCCTAAACCATTTATTGCATCAAATATTGTAATTAATATGGAACAATACAGATCGTGAGTATAATATATATTTATTAATTTACTTAGTTACATTTTGTCTATTTTTCTTAACTAATGATTGTTCAAATATTGGTGATTGTGTAACAATACAGCTTGTGAGTATAATATAATTATTCAATTGTTGTTTTGTTTATTCTTCCTTTCAATATCAATCAACAATTGTATCAACTATTGGTAATTATGAAACAATATAGCTGGTGAGTATAATATACTTATAAATTTTACTCAATTGACATTTTGTCCATTTTCCTAAACCGCTTATTACATCAAATATTATGATTAATATTGAACAATACAGATTGTGAGTATAATAAACTTATGAATTTATTAATTGGATTTTGTTCCTTTTTTCATTAATATCAACCAATGATTGCATCAAATATTGGTGATTATGAAACAATGCAGCTGGTAAGTATTATAAACTTATTAATTTTACTCATACAATTGGTATTTTATCCTTCAATATTAACCAATGATTGCACTAATATGGAACAATACAGATTGTGAGTATAATAATCTTATTAATTTATTCACTTGATAGTTTGTCCATTTTTCTCTTCAATATCAATCCATAATTACATCAAACATTGGTGATTATCATACAATATAGTTTGTGAGTTAAAACAAATAAATTCACTTAATCAACATTTTGTCCACTTTTCTCTTCAATAACAACTAATGATTGCATCAAAAAATGGTGATTTTCAAACAATGCAGTTTGTGAGTAAAACATTGTTAATATACTTAATTGACATTTTATCCACTTTTTTCGTCAATATCAACTAATGATTACATCAACGTTTACAAATATGTAACTAACAGCTAGTAAGTTCAATAAATTTATCAATATACTTAATTGACATTCATCCATTCTTCTCTTTAATAACAATACAGCTGGTGAGTATATTATATTTATTAGTTTTACTCAAACGAGTGACCATTTTATTCATTTTTCTCAACCATTGATTGCATCAAATATTATGATTTAAATGAACAATACAGATTGTGAGTACAGTTATTAGTTTACTTAATTGATATTTTCTCCATTCTTCTCTTCAATATCAATGTTTGGATCAACTTTTGGTGATTATGAAACCATACAGCTTGTGAGTATAACATACTTATAATTTGCTTAATTGAGAATTTTTCCATTCTTCTCTTTATTATCAACAAATAACTAAATTGAATATTTGTAATTATGAAAAATACAGCTCGTGAGTATAACATACTTGCTAATTTACTCAATTGACATTTTGTTCACTTTTCTCCTTAATAACAACTCATGGTTACTTTTTAAAAATGGTGATTATCACTCAATGCAGTTTGTGAGTTTAAATAAACATTAGTTTACTTTACTGAAATTTCTCCAATGTTTTTTTTAACATCAACCAATGATTGTAAATATGTAACAATACAGCTAGTGAGTGCAATATATTTATTAATATTATAATTTTGTCCATTATTCTCTTTAATGTCAATAAATGATTGCATCAAATGTTGGTGATTATCATACAATATAGCTCGTGAGTATAAAATTTATTAGTTTACTTCAGTTGACATTTTGTCCACTCTTCTTTTTAATATCAACAAATGATTACATCAAATATTGGTGATCATCATACAATTCAGTTTGTGAGTTAAAAACAATGTTAATTTACTTAATTGACATATTATATCAACTCTTTTCTTCAATAACAACCAATGATTACATCAATATTGACAATATGTAACAATACAGCTAGTGAGTGCAATATATTCATTAATTTACTTAGTCGACATTTGCCCCTTCTTCTCTTTAATATTAAAATATAATTGAATCAAATACTGGTGATTATAAAAAATATAGATCGTGAGTATAATATATATTTAATTACTTTACATTTTGTCCATTTTTCTCTTCAATTATTGCATTAAATATTGATCGCTATGAAATAATAATACAGCTGGTGAGTACAACATGTTTATTAATTACTTAATTTAAAATTTATCCATTTTTGTCAACCAATGATTGTTCAAATGTTGGCAACTATGAAATTATATACAGCTGGTGAGTATAGTATACTTATATATTTACTCAATAAACATTTATCCCTTTTTGTCATCCAATAATTTCATTAACTATTGGTGATTATTCAACAATATACAATGATTGTATCAAATGCTGATAATTATGAAACAACACAGTTGGTTAGTATAATATAATTATTCAATTGTCATTTTGTTTATTCTTCCTTTCAATATCAATCAACAATTGTATCAACTATTGGTGATTATGAAACAATGCAGCTGGTAAGTATTATAAACTTATTAATTTTACTCATACAATTGGTATTTTATCCTTCAATATTAACCAATGATTGCACTAATATGGAACAATACAGATTGTGAGTATAATAATCTTATTAATTTATTCACTTGATATTTTGTCCATTTTTCTCTTCAATATCAATCAATAATTACATCAAATATTGGTGATCATCATACAATATAGTTTGTGAGTTAAAACAAATAAATTCACTTAATCAACATTTTGTCCACTTTTCTCTTCAATAACAACTAATGATTGCATCAAAAAAAATGGTGATTTTCAAACAATGCAGTTTGTGAGTTAAAACATTGTTAATTTACTTAATTGACATTTTATCCACTCTTTTCTTCAATATCTCTAATGATTACATAACATTTACAAATATGTAACAATACAGCTAGTAAGTTCAATAAATTTATTAATATACTTAATTGACATTTGTTCATGCCCTCTTTAAAAATATAATTGAATCAAATACTGGTGATTATAAAAAATATAGATCGTGAGTATAATATATATTTAATTACTTTACATTTTGTCCATTTTTCTCTTCAATTATTGCATTAAATATTGATCGCTATGAAATAATAATACAGCTGGTGAGTACAACATGTTTATTAATTACTTAATTTAAATTTGTCCATTGTTGTCAACCAATGATTGTTCAAATGTTGGTAACTATGAAATTATATAGCTGGTTAGTATCATATACTTATTAATTTACTCAATTAACATTTTTCATTATCAATCAATGATTGTATCAACTATTGGTAATTATTAAACAATATAGCTGGTGAGTATAATATACTTATAAATTTTACTCAATTGACATTTTGTCCATTTTCCTAAACCGCTTATTACATCAAATATTATGATTAATATTGAACAATACAGATTGTGAGTATAATAAACTTATGAATTTATTAATTGGATTTTGTTCCTTTTTTTCATTAATATCAACCAATGATTGCATCAAATATTGGTGATTATGAAACAATGCAGCTGGTAAGTATTATAAACTTATTAATTTTACTCATACAATTGGTATTTTATCCTTCAATATTAACCAATGATTGCACTAATATGGAACAATACAGATTGTGAGTATAATAATCTTATTAATTTATTCACTTGATAGTTTGTCCATTTTTCTCTTCAATATCAATCCATAATTACATCAAACATTGGTGATTATCATACAATATAGTTTGTGAGTTAAAACAAATAAATTCACTTAATCAACATTTTGTCCACTTTTCTCTTCAATAACAACTAATGATTACATCAAAAAATGGTGATTTTCAAACAATGCAGTTTGTGAGTAAAACATTGTTAATATACTTAATTGACATTTTATCTACTCTTTTCGTCAATATCAACTAATGATTACATCAACGTTTACAAATATGTAACTAACAGCTAGTAAGTTCAATAAATTTATCAATATACTTAATTGACATTCATCCATTCTTCTCTTTAATAACAATACAGCTGGTGAGTATATTATATTTATCAGTTTTACTCAAACGAGTGACCATTTTATTCATTTTTCTCAACCATTGATTGCATCAAATATTATGATTTAAATGAACAATACAGATTGTGAGTACAGTTATTAGTTTACTTAATTGATATTTTCTCCATTCTTCTCTTCAATATCAATGTTTGGATCAACTTTTGGTGATTATGAAACCATACAGCTTGTGAGTATAACATACTTATAATTTGCTTAATTGAGAATTTTTCCATTCTTCTCTTTATTATCAACAAATAACTAAATTGAATATTTGTAATTATGAAAAATACAGCTCGTGAGTATAACATACTTGCTAATTTACTCAATTGACATTTTGTTCACTTTTCTCCTTAATAACAACTCATGGTTACTTTTTAAAAATGGTGATTATCACTCAATGCAGTTTGTGAGTTTAAATAAACATTAGTTTACTTTACTGAAATTTTCTCCAATGTTTTTTTTAACATCAACCAATGATTGTAAATATGTAACAATACAGCTAGTGAGTGCAATATATTTATTAATATTATCATTTTGTCCATTATTCTCTTTAATGTCAATAAATGATTGCATCAAATATTGGTTACATTTTGCCCATTTTTCTCTTCAATTATTGCATTAAATATTGATCACTATGAAATAATACAGCTGGTGAGTACAACATGTTATTAATTACTTAATTTAAAGTTTGTCCATTTTTGTCAACCAATGATTGTTCAAATGTTGGCAACTATGAAATTATACAGCTGGTGAGTATAGTATACTTATATATTTACTCAATAAACATTTATCCTTTTTTTGTCATCCAATGATTTCATCAAATATTGTTTGATTACTCAACAATACAGTTGGTTAGTATCATATACTTATTAAGTTGCTCAGCTGACATTTTGTTTATTCTTCTCTTCAATATCAATCAATCCATGTATGAACTATTGGTAACTACTAAACAATATAGCTGGTGAGTATAATATACTTATAAATTTTATTCGATTAACATTAAGTCCATGTTTCCTCAACCATTTATTGCATCAAATATTCTAATATGTTACAATACAGATTGTGAGTATAATAGACTTATGAATTTAATAATTTACAGTTTGTTTCCTTTTCTCTTTAATATCAACCAATGATTGTGGTAAATATTGATGACTATGAAACACTATAGCTGGTAAATATAATATACTTATTAAATATACTCATTGGTATTTTATCCTTTAATATAAACCAATGATTGCATCAAATATTATGATTAATATGGAACAATACAGACAGTGAGTATGATATACCTATTAACTTACTTATTGAAGTTTTGTTAATTCTTTCCTTTAATATTAACCAATTATTGAACCAAATATTGATGATTATGAAAATATCAGCTGGTGAGCATGATACACTTAACAATTTACTCAATTGTCTCAATTGTCATTTCATCCATTCTTCTCTTCAATATCAAATATTGGTGATTATTATACAATATAGATTGTGAGTTAAAAAGCTTATTACTTTACTTCAATTTACATTTGTCCATTCTTCTCTTCGACAACAACCAATGATTGAATCAACAATATATTGTTGTTTGTAAAATATAGCCAGTTAGTATAATAACTTATTACTGTTCTCAATTGACATTTTGTCCATTCTTCTCTTTGACTCAACTAATGATTTTAGGAAATATATTTATAATTACAAATGACACAGTTGGTAAGTTAACTATACAAATTTTATTCATTTGACATTAATTAACAGTCGGAGTTGAAATGGTAATTCCAATATTCTATCTATCTCATTATTTTAAAAATATTATTGTTGAATTGAAAAAGCCTTAACTATACATGTATATGGTAGTAATTATTTTGGCTGTATAATAGATCTACTGCTTAAGTGCCCCAAACAAGTCACAGTTTGTAAAGAGATGTCATTTATTGCAAAATGTGAAGATCAACTGCAAATATTTCAGTTGCCAGATTATGGAATAAAACTTATCATACCACCATCAGCTGTACCACATGTATTCAACAGATCAAGATTGCTGTTCAAGTTATTGCTTCTGGTCGATTTGTCCTTCCTTTTCATTGTCAGCCAATCAGTTGTTTCTACTGGATCCATTCCTCACACAAGTTCCTCAAACCAGTAGAAGTTAATATTGAACATCATGCTGAAGTTCTCACTGAGGAAGATAGTCAAGAGTGTGGATTTATTATCTCTTCTAGCACTGAGTCTTCCTCACCTCCATATCAATTTCAGTTCTCTGACAAAATCAATTCTATAACTGACAAAATTGATTCTCCAATGGAATCAATCTTCCCATTTCGTTCTAGCTATGGCACTATCAAGTTTTTGAGTTCTCAATTTTCTCCATTGCATGGATCCGGAAGAGGATAAGGGCTGCATTTAGTGATCATTTTAGATATATATGGATGGTCTACTGTAGGCAGAGTCATGAGAATAATTGGGAGTTGCATGTAGTTGTGACAAAAGACTTGGGACCTTTTCTACAGGTATATTAGTTATAAGATTATTATAAAAATTAATTTACTTTTAATTATTTGTATGGTATATATGGACAGAGAGTTAGAGAGGATTACGCTAACTGGAATGAGTACATTAAACCAAATCGATTTCAATTTGATGATAATAAATCTATTGAAGTCATGTTCCCAGAAGATGATCAAGTAATCAACAATTGGAGAATATCAAGTCAAGTTAATCCATGTCGGGTAATGAGTAATTGTTTTTATTGTATTTTACATTCAATTATTGTATATAATAAGGTGAACAAATCTGATGTAGATGAAAGTACAGCAGATTCTTCTTTACAACATCTTGAATTAAATGTTGAATTGGAGATGTCAGCTGTATAAGCCAACTGCCTCTAGATGTGAAGTTTCAAGGAATGAGAGAAGAAAACACTTCCTTTAAATTTTCTGGTAGGACATCAAGACCTATACCAGGTACTTGTGTAGTAGTGGAGTTAATAATGGTATAAGATAAAATATGAACACTATAATTTTATAATTGTTTCCATATAGTACCAACTCTCCCATCTACATCACAATATGAAGAGTTTCATAATACAGAAATTTATGGAAACCCTGAAAATGGCAGACCTTGTATTATTTGAAGTGACAAAAGGTGTCCTAAACTATAAATTAGTGCATAAAATAAACTGTATTTTTTAGATTTCCAACTGGAAATCACTTGGTATTCTACTTAAAATACCAAACAATGATCTGTCAATTATTATGATTGACCATCCCACATCATGTGAGGATCGCTGTAGAGAAATGTTTAGTAAATGGATGCAATTACGTTCTACACCTCAAACTTGGAGAACTATTCTGGTAGCTTTATCAATAGTGGGAGAATTAGCCCTTGCTGATAAAATAGTCTGGAGCTGAAAAAAAAAAATTCCCAATCTTCTGTGTCCAATTCTCCATCTAAAGATACTCTTATGTAAAAATGACTTAATTTAAATCTAAAATTTAAAGGACACAAACACACAAACTATGTAACTGATCTCTAAATAATTAATGAACATCCTTACAAAATAATTAAAAAATGTCTATTAAATTATGATCATAATGAAAAACAGTTCAAAGGTTATATAGTTACTAAAAATGAAATGATATCAGGCAAATTGTGGTGTGATGTGGGTGTCTCAATATTCACTCCAAAGCTACCAAATACACAATATCACAAACATTTGTTTCGCCCTCTAAAGTGTACACCAATAAAAATACATGGTATTCTTTGTGTATAAAATGTTCTATATTAGGATAGTGCTTTCACATGATCAACATTGTATACCTTCACCATATTACATCAGTATAGTATTTTGAATTTTTTTATAGCAGGTTGACTAATGTGTTAAAGGTCAATAACAGTAATTACATTACATGATTTTATACATGACCATATATGTATGATACAAACCTTTTATCTTCTACATAAAGCTATTGAAACAAGCTTTAAAGCAAATAAACAAGCTAATAAGCTTTAAAGCTTTAATGTCTATTGCTTGTGACTTTTATGATCAGTAGAAACTTCTAGTAGGTACTTGTATAACATGTTATATTAGTGATTATTGAGTAAAAAAATTACACCTCCCCATGATTATACTGACAGTTTATTTATTAAAGTGATCACTGTCTTGTCTTGTTACCCAATTAACTTGCTTACACCAGATGTATATATATATATATATATATATTATGAATCCTCAACATTATTGTACATCTATATAGGTTGCACAATGACCAGCACTTTTATTCTGATAGGCTTATTATCGATAGGTCTTTGGACAGGAATAACACTGATAGTCCAGTTCTGCAGTTACCACAACACTGGTAAACATTTTATGGCCTTATCTATCAAACTCTACTGTTTTACTTTAAGAGTAAACAATTCCATTTCTATTAAGTTCATTATTATAACAGCATAGTAATAACATATGTCTGTTCTTTTGGTCAGCTATTATAAATATAACTGTGCAAGCTATATATAAAACCTAATTGTATAAAAATTTAAAATTGAATTAGTGGTCATCTGCTTCTTAAACCAATGTATGACGCTTGATATCATCGTACTGAATGTATCAGGATTGTCATCTCCAATGGATCTAGGCACGACCGTGACGATCGATGGCCAACTTTGGAAACCATCATCAATTCCTCGGTGACAGTTACATCATGAGTACTACCTGTATAGTATATAGAAAATGATACATTATAGGTAGTAATTTAGTGAAGCAACAGTGAAGCATTATGTACAACTAATGACATCACAGAAATGTAATATACAATACACATAATATTTTGTCAAATTCTTATAATATAGCATGTACTATGATAGAAAGAAAGAGTCTAGCATTCAATTATAAATGGCTAATGTGATTCATAAATGCTTCTATGCTGAGTGCTATGAATATGAGTAATATTTCAAATAGTGGTTTAAAATTTGTTCATTTGTGACTATGAGAGCATGCATTATTAAGAAATGTCAGCAATAGTTGTGTGTAGTTAGTAAAAGCTCATTAATCTCCTATATATAATATATATATATATAACATTGTTTTTTGATATGAGGTCAAGCCAATTAGTTCAGTGCATAATAAAACTTTATTACAATGTATACAAAACAGTTGTTAGCAGTTACTTACCGGATCCTTCATTTTTACTTTTACTTTTTCCAGTGCAGGATTTTTGAGAGTAGCAACCATTTTGGCAACTGCTATATCATCATCATTCAAAGATCCACTTCGTGGACGGTCTTCTGTAATACCTTGCCCCTTTCAGGGCTTTTACGTGGAATGGTGGAGTATAATAGCCACCAGTTGAAGCAGCAACTTTCTCTACAGCTGTTCGGCCTAGATTTTCCACATCTTTATTTTAGCTGTCTTTTGATATAAAAGAGGTGAACCTCTTGGTGAACTTTGTCGCTGTTCTTGGCGTTTTTGGTCTGCCATGCTTTATAAGCAATGCTGAATGCTTTGGAAATGGTCTTGTAATTGCAAGTACCTTCTCTGCAGTGGAGCATTTAAAAATTTCAGCTCGAAATTTTTTGGATCAATCTGGCTTTTGGCTGGATGAAGAAGATATACTGTCTGCATCTCTTGCATTGCCACAATAAGAGACCATGTATATTGGGTATGAGACCTCAGACTTTGAATGGGTATCTCTCACAGTCAAAGAAATGGCTTTGACTATAATAGTGATTTTCTTGGGTCTTTCTTTGATTTTTGTACTTCATCTAAAGCTTTGTTGACGACTCTGTGCACATTATCTGTGCCCACACGATCTGGAACTTCAAGGGATGCCAATGTAGTTGGGGAACTTGGAAGGGAATGCCTTGTACAAAAAGGATCACTATTGTGAGTAGTGATTGGAGAGTAGCCCACTTTTTTTTCGTCCAATTATTGGACTGTTTCGAACCAGCTTCAACGATTTTTGATGCCATTTTGCTTTCAAAAGGAGAGAGAGATTATAGTAGTCTGCAAAAGAAGGAGGAGGTTAGCCTGCTTTCCACCCAGTTTTGTACAGAAACAGAAAGACTGATAACAGCTAGATTTTGCAAATTATCAAGTCATGAATAATAAATAGGAGGAGCGAGGAGCGAAAATCGAAGGGGAAGTGGTTCCCTCGTGCTATAAATTGGAGAGCTCAGGGATCATATTTTTTGTTCTGGATGTACAGAGATAATTTCAGAATGCCATATAGAAAAAGAAAAAGGCACAACAACCACGATCAGTCAAGAAAATGACCCTCTACACATTACCAGAACAAGAGGTAGAGTCGCCTCCTCTATATTGCCGACGTGGCAAAGCATTTAACTTACCTCAAATACCAACAATTATCATGGCAGCTGACCCCGCCAACTCCTGAATTGTTGAAGAGGAAAAGAGAGCAACTCTTCACAGAAATATCTTTTTATGCTGCTTTCCACAGAATATCCCAATCAAGATATAGCAATTGTAATGTAGAGTCAAACAGACCACTGAAGAGAAATGGTATCTATTCCAGTAAAACAACTACACTTTGAAGGCAATTTAATAGGATTGTTGTCTAATATATTAAACCTCCTCAACAACGTATCTATTAACACTACCAATGGTGGTCACAGGGCACTGTATCTCTTTGTGTTTGATACTCCATTACCAGAACCAGCTAGTATAGAACAAGTTATATCAAGAACAGTTACTCCCCCATCTTTATTCCATTAAACTTGTATACTACCGTTGAGCCATTATTTGAACTAGATAAAAACAAAGTGTACGAGAACTAAAACCCTCGCCTTCTAGATTAGGAGGAGTGAGACTAATTGCCATCATAACAATTCACAAGGTTAACTGTGGTCCACATTTTGTAGGAGATTTACTAATGAATGAAGGAAGTCCCTGATAAGTTTTACCAGTAATGAAGTCTGGTCATCTTATGAAGGTATACATTATTTCAGTCACTATATCCTAATTATCTTTGTCTGACCCAAGCTCATCCTCATCATCTTGAAGTGGACGAGTCCTTAGGAGAGGATGATTGAGTGAGTCTAGAACAAAGGAATATGCTATTTAATTAATAATGTAAATATTTATTGTTTTAATTGCTATATTAGTTATAAAGGCGATTGTTCATTACCCTCTCAGTAAGTGATATCTCATTTGTAACATTGTAGAAAGTGGGAGAACTGATCATGTAGCTTCACACATACCTAAACAAAACAAGTTTTCTAAACACTTATATTCATACCTTATGATAGATTGTTCCAATCTGTTCCGAATCTGTTATAGGAATTCAGATATAGTCATTGGTTCACTATGTTTTTTTGTCTTTTCTTTTTTCCTCTAAAAGGTTCCAATTCCTCTGGGTATAGAGCTAGTAGATATTTCAATTTTAATAAATGGGTTCGTACTCACCAGTTACGTCTTCTCTCCTCAAAAGAACTATTCCCTCTTCCCTCGGCTATACCAGATCTTACTTCTGACTTAATGGACTTTCAAAAGAGAGCTGTACAATGGTTGGGATGCATAATATAACGAACAGGCCTGAAATGGATGTTTTTTTTGAGGAGAATGAAAGATCACTTCTCTTCATGTTTTTTGTGGAGAGAAGTACCAATAGAGGATCAACCCACTCTCTATTATAATCCATTTACTGGAAAGTATGGTTAGGCATGTACATAGACATACCAATAAACTAAGTAGGATTTGTATATTATCCTTTTAATATATTTTATTTTATTTTGTTAATTCAATAATATCTTTGTTAGGTTTTTGACGCATGTTCCCTATTCCATCATCTCAACCTCCAAAAAGGTTGAATTTTAGCTGAATGAAATATGGGTCCCTGGGTAAGACTGTAGAGGTTCTTAACGCCATTTTAACACACCGCGTGGTTCTGGAATCTTGATAAGGAGATTTTGAAAACATGTATATAAAGAGACCTGATGAGGCAAATGGAAACAGTGAACCAGTTTAGTAACACAATAGAAGATGATAGCAAAATGTAACAGAAAGGAGAAAAGTAATAAAAATTGAGGTTTTGTCGAAAAAAACCAGTTCCCACTAAACATATAGGATTTTCAGGTGATAATCCAGAAAGTAATTACTACTGAAAGGTAACAGAAGGCTAATGACATATGGGAAATCAAACCAGCTGGTAAGGAAGAAATTTCCCTAATCAAAGTGGAAATAATGTTGTTCGTGTTATGATACTGCTTTTCTACCCAGGTAATGCTAAAGATTGTAGTCGTCCGGGTAACGTTTGTTGAAACTGTTAGCATTTGTGATGAAATGTTGGAGTTTTTCCGAAAGAGAAAATGAGGAAGTCATTGATCATTGAGACATGTGAAGTAATAATGAAATTCAAATTGACGCTATTTAGTCTCACTAGGTAAAACTGATGCTATCCTCGTGTATTTGGGAGCTAGTAATGATCAATTATGGTGATCTATTTGTACCAATGTCAACGCATATGGTTTGTTTTATATGGCAAACATGCTCACTGTACTGATTATGACCTCAAAAGAGAAGGAAAAGAGTTTTTTTGTATCAAATGTCTGACTGGCTTGGAAAAGGTAGGTATAAAATATGGTATAAGTAAGTTATATATAGAACTATACTTGTTGTGTTGCTATATGTGGATACATGTAACAATCCAGGGTCCATAGTTGGTAGGGACATAAGTTTTATTTTTCTGTATTGTAAGCGGAATCACTAAATATTAAGTTTAAATAGCATAAAACAAGTAACCTTTTCTTGTTGACGCTTATGTCACATTATCTGCATATTCTCTAGTTTCTAAAATCTTAACAAAGACCCCTTTAAGAGTATAATTATTATTCTTCACTAATAATAATAGGGTTTTCCTCTTTTTATTATAGCCCATATCTTGTGGTACTAGTTCTTATTATTGTACCAGATTTCTCTCTTACACCAATGGCTAGAAGAGATTGCTAAACACACTAATATGGAGAGTTTATCAATTTCTAGTATATGAAGTGTCTTCAAACAATATCTTAAGCCAATACAATTAGCATCACATGATATTATCTTAGTAACGTATGAGACATTGAGAAGAAGAATTGGATCGTGTTCATCATCACGAAGTTTCTATTAAAATTGAGATATCCGTAAACATTACAGTTATCCTCCTAGTCCCATTGTTAGGTATACAATGGTGAGGGTGTGTCTTGATGAAGCACAGATTGTAGATCAACAAATCAATTCAAAGGTATGATAGAAGGAATATGTATAGTTTTTTAGTCATAGTTAGAATGACATTCTTGCTTTAGTAATCTCCTTTATATTAGAGGAGAATACTTTGTGATACATTATTTATTATTTATTATTAGGAGATACATTATTTTTTGTTAAGAATGTAATACAGAAACTGTGGTTTTTTGATCAACTTTTTAATTTGTGTTTGTGGTATAAAATTTCATAGTTGTTAAGGGTCACAAAAAATTGTTTATTCACAAACAAATAATATATAATTATATATTTACATTATATTCAGATTACTTTATACTAAATTTATTATATGTTTTCTTTTATTAGGCTGCAGAAATGACTCACAAGTTATCTGCTGTAATAGATGGTGGGTGTATGGTCACTACTCCTGTTCCAAAGAGATCTCCGTGGTATGATCAAATACTTAAAAATACAGTTGATACCTTAAGTTTGTACTGATTTTATATCGAGTTCACACTGTTTTTATTGTGAGCATGGTGAAAGCACTGATTTTATCTTGAGTTTATACTGAGTTCATACTGAACTTATTTTGAGTTTATACTGAGTTCACACTGATTTGTATACTTGGTTCTTGGTTTATACTGAGTTCATACGATTTGGATCTGTGAGTTTATACTGAGTTCATACTGATTTTATCTTGAGTTTATACGAGTTCATACTGATATCTTGAGTTCATACTGATTTATCTTGGAGTTTATACTGATTTATTTTGAGTTATTATAACCTATTTTATCTTGAGTTTTTCTATTCTTTAGATTTGTATGGTCTGGTATATTTTCTGGAGTGCCCGGCCTTATTCTATTCATCATTGGTGGGAGGAGTTAATTTGGCGACCTTATTGTAAAAGGTCGTCCTCAAGCAATGATAGCAAGCTGTTTTTCTCAATTGATGTGGAGAAACTCTAAAGAAGATGTCACAGATGAGGTAGAGAGACATACATGAGATCCAGTATAATCAATCTTTGGATTTCTTTTAGGCTCAATTGGCCTGAGCGTCATGAGAAAATCATCGTCTGAAATTAGGTTGCTGTGGAATCCTATTATTATCAGAGACAAGAAGAGATTTGTACTAGCACCTTCTCAAATGTAAGGTTTTTTCGAATAGAGGTTTTAAGACAAAGATATTGAACTATATATGAATGTTGGAACTATAGACTATATTAAAAACCTTGTTTTCTATGTACTGGATTACATTAAGATTTTTGTTCCTCCTACTTAATTCAATCCTAATTAAAGGGTCGTTCTTTTTGTCATACACTAACTACACAATAGTGAGTGATCTTAGTTGATAACCTTGACTTTGTAGAGAGAACTTCCTTTAACTTAGAATGTTTTATTATTAATACATTTTATAATGCTCTAGTATATAATTGTCATTAATGCTTCATAATTTTGTCTTTAGGATTGCCAGACAAGTCACAGAGAGAGATGGTTGGTGGGTTCTACTTTTCAAGCTTCATCGTTTCCTCATACTATAACTAAAGTAGATAGTAATATATTATACATGTACATGTACTAGTATCCAGGAGTATCCAAGAGTATGCAATGTATCTTGTAGTTATGTATAATTATTAATTAATATCTTATTTAGTTACTGCGTCCACGCATTGAATACGTTGAGGCTAGCATGTTGTCATCCTCAGTTGGTCAGAGAGAGGTATATAAACTTAATATCAGCAAGAAGAGGTAAGAGTTTTGTTTTTATAGAAACGACTGTTATTTTGTTTACTTAGCTATTTGACATGAATGATTTATTAAAGAAGATGATTGTAACCAAAGCAAAACACAAGAAGGAAGAGAGTTTGCGTCAATTGGTTTTTCTGCTTTCAATGGATCAATCAGCTGCTATTCACATTTTACAAAAGAATGTATGAAAAATTATTTTTGTCTCTGATATGCTTCTCTCTCCCTCTCAACTAATACACACATACACACACACTAGTTATCAATCAGCAGTAGAGACAACTACAGAAGAAGCTATGGAGATTTGGAAAATCACGAGAACCGTTATGAATGTGATAACATTACAATAAATTTTAAATATGCAACTTAATAACTGATATTAATAACTACCTACCATATAGCGTATACATACAATGGAAAACTTATCAAGTCCTATTAAAGGAGGGCCCATTCAGCTAATAGCAGAGCTATATCAGATGACCAGTTAGACACACTGGTAAATATGGTGATTAAAACAATGACATATTTATATTGTTCTCCTTATAGGTGCTGATCTTCGTTCTCAATACATGAAGGAAACAAGAAGATCAAGTTGAAGCTGCTGTCCAGACATTATGTATAGCAAGCAAACTAAAACAAGACACTAGCTAAGACCAAGGTTAGTGATATAATACTTATTATAAGAGATGTTGAGGTCGCCATTATGTATGTAGGAGCAATTATTACTTCTTGCAATGGGTGTGGATTAATATCCAGCAACTGTGTCTTTCAAATTAGACTTTCCTCTTTGTATTTGGTAAAAACAAGACCTATCTTTTTGTTGTTGTGACATTTCTCCTTAGAGCTTCGTGTCTTCTCCTTGTTATATTCTACAAACCACTAAATTTCCATTGTAAATATGCCCATCAAAATCAATAAATGGTTGCCCCCATTTTGTTAAGCACACACCCATTGTAGGAGGAGGGTTAATCACATTATAGTTAGTACCATAGGCTATTGTCACTAGTTATTATAACTGTAGGCATTTAAAAGTCAGTCAATATATCTTGGAGATGAGACACAATCGATGAGGAGCATGAGGATATTAGTGATGATATAATAGTAGTCCCTTACCTTCCAATCCTTGATAATTAAATTAATAGTGATATGGAGGAAGATAAAGTGATCAACAAGAGAGGGATGGTGACCAACCATTTTACCGATTGAATAAGTGAACGACAACAACAATAATAATTAAGACACAAATACGCCCCCCCCCCCCCCCCCCCCCCCCCCCCCCCCCCCCCCCCCCCCCCCCCCCCCCCCCCCCCCCCCCCCCCCCCCCCCCCCCCCCCCCCCCCCCCCCCCCCCCCCCCCCCCCCCCCCCCCCCCCCCCCCCCCCCCCCCCCCCCCCCCCCCCCACTGAATACCCCCCCTTGGAGCATTTTACAGACAATTAATAAGACTATTAAAGTAAGGATATCTAATATTTAATCAAATAATATTAGTAATGATTATAATAATATTATTGTCATCAATAATAAACCTATACTTATAATATAATTGATTTGTCCCCCCCCCCCCCCCCCCCCCCCACCCCCCCCCCTTTACCCCCCCCCCCCCCCCCCCCCCCCCCCCCCCCCCCCCCCCCCCCCCCCCCCCCCCCCAGCCCTCCTAATGAATTTTGGTGGTCCTCTGTCATATCATGGGCTACCCCCCCCCCCCCCCCCCCCCCCCCCCCCCACCCCCCCCCCCCCCCCCCCCCCCCCCCCCCCCCCCCCCCCCCCCCCCCCCCCCCCCCCCCCCCCCCCCCCCCCCCCCCCCCCCCCCCCCCCCCCCCCCCCCCCCCCCCCCCCCCCCCCCCCCCCCCCCCCCCCCCCCCCCCCCCCCCCCCCCCCCCCCCCCCCCCCCCCCCCCCCCCCCCCCCCCCCCCCCCCCCCCCCCCCCCCCCCCCCCCCCCCCCCCCCCCCCCCCCCCCCCCCCCCCCCCCCCCCCCCCCCCCCCCCCCCCCCCCCCCTGAATCATCCCCCCCCCCCCCCCCCCCCCCCCCCCCCCCCCCCCCCCCCCCCCCCCCCCCCCCCCCAAAGACCCCCCCCCAAAGAGGTGTACTTCAACTCTTGCCCCCCCCCCCCCCCCCCCCCCCCCCCCCCCCCCCCCCCCCCCCCCCCCCCGAATGAGCTTTATAGCTCACCTGATTATCTCTCAATCAACTCACAAGGTTTGTTAGGTTGAGAATATATAACTCATAATATATTTCTTTATTACATTGTGTTGTTGTTTTTCTACTACTTTAAGTATATATTTTTTTTAATTCTTTGACTGGTTTCCAATATGCTATGATAACACACATTGATAAATTAGAGGTAAGGTCCATAAATTGACTGTTAATAGATAGAATTGATGGCTGGACTAGTCAATAGAATAATAACAAATGATGTAATTCTGTAGACTGAGAGAGTTGAAAAATTTTTGATATCCTTAAAATGTTTATCACAACCTCCTTCTCCGTCTCTCATATCAAGCTGCAAACACAGTGTCATCTGAAAACCAATAGGATCAATCCCCTCAGACCCGTGAGTAAACATCCCTGTAATTACAAAATATTAGTTTTATATGTAGATGTGATTATTTGAAACTGAGTCCTGCTATAAAAAATTACGAAGGACTGTTATTTAGTCGTTATCAAAAATAGAGCTGAAGAAGAAACGTAAGTTACACAATAATGTTTTAGATTATTCTCTCTCTCTCTCCCCTCACTCTCTTTCTCATGTATAGTGTAACAGTGATACTTCAAGGGTCTATGAGTGTATATGAAAGAATGCTGAAATGTCCTTCTCTCCTTTGTCAGTAGTAAAGGTAATTTTACATTTATTACCAGCTCATCTTTTAAACTTACCAGGTGGTCCTAATTGAACTCTGTGTAGCTGGTGTTTTTTACTTACTTAGTTATTTGATCACTCAGGAAAGAGTTTAAGGTCCTATAAGATAGCCACTTTATGAATATTATTTCAGACGTGCACCTCTTTGAGCCTCTCTAATATATAATAAATTTAATGTATTGCTCTTATATTGTTTCTTCCTTTTCATCATGTTTGCTAATGTCTGTTTATCTGTTATTGTTCTTTCTCATTTTAGTATATTACTCGTCTGTGGATGGCTACTGAACAACATGTCAAAGCTTGTGATGAACTAACAATGGCTGCTAAAAGATTTCACATTACTCTCACCAGAGGAAAGAGAAAGAATTGTCTTCAGTTACTAACTCTGATCCATTTATCTTATCTAGGGGAGAGTAAGTTAATGAAATTGTAGTGTATGTACCATCATGCATGTGGTAGCATTGACTATGTAGGGATGGCCTGGATTTGTCTATTGAAATGTGTTGGCAAAAAGCAATGAATATCTGATTCAAACTGATCAAAACCTTTTAAGTTGTTGTTTTTTGTATTTTTCTTCCTATAATAATTCCTTCATTATAACTAGAGGTTTAAAGATAGAGATATAGTTGAGCTTTAAAAATGTGACATTACTGTAAGATTATTTTGAAATAGATTTATTATAATACAGACCTTTTGGCCAGAAAGCCTTCATCAGCTGTATATATGGAAATCAACAAAAAAGATGCTAATTTGGTAGATAACAAAGTATAGTATACAGTGTAACATTCATTGTTAGTAAGGTGTTATAGGTTTTTTCTAAGAATCACAGACACAATTGGTCAAATGTTGGATTTTTTTTCCATCTTTCCTCTCTCGCTGCTTTATAGTTCACTATAACACATTAACAATAAACAGTTTAAAGCAAGATCCAGAATCATTATTGTACAGCTGATAAGCCAGTGACTATAAGCTAGCTATGATGCAGTGAATTTTCTGTTTTTTTTGGCCCAGAACTCATGATGGAATAATTCCCCTTCTCGTCTACTTTTCTATTATTACTATATTTAGTTAATTATTGATAATAATATCCTACAAATAAATATGTAAGAATTTTTTGTGTGAGTTGGTTGGGTTAAAACATGGAATCTCACTGCCTTCCAGAATGCTACAGCTTTTCGATTTTAATTATAAAACACTTGCAATTTTTTTTTTTAAATAAGTTAGCAAATAAAAATATTTTCTAAAAAATAAAATAAATGTAAGGATGGGTAATAACAGTCCAACACAAAGAATATAAAGAATATAATAATATTGCTTGTGTACAACATAATGTGTACATTGGATGTACTGGTATTTGTTTTATATTTATAGCTTGTTTCTAAACTGCCCAAATTCATGTCAGATGTCTCTATGGCCAAACGAATGCTACGTAAAAATGTCCAACAGTTAACTTACCTACAGAATCTACTAAAATTCAAGAAGAAAGAAACTCCTACATGTCCATCTGTGCAGGACAACTCGACAAAAAACCAAGAGGTAGATTATCTTGTGTATTATTCCTATATCTTGACCCTCAACTCTCTCATCTCCTCTCCCTTCCTCCCCTTTCCCCTCTCTCTCTCTTTCTTCTCTAGTGGGCAGTGTTTACCATGTGGTCACTCATTTTGTACTGAGTGTCTATACACTCTTTTATGTCATCATTATCCAACATCTAGATCTATTCTACGACATTCACTTCTTGATGAAATAGAAACAGCCATTAATAGACGAGTTCATTTCATTGTCCAATGTTCGGGAATCTCTATTTTCTGATAAAATCAATTACATTAGAGGTAATGTAATTGATGATGAAGTACTACCTCCCATATTACAGGTTTAGTCCAACCATTGCTATATCGTGTACAATTGATGTGTTGGCTAACTTACTATATGATAGTTCTTTTATAGCCCTTTCTATATATATATATATATATATATATATATATATATATATATATATGTATATATAATATTATTTACTATAGGGTTAGCTATTCTACTAAGGTAACTGCTGTAACTGGGTACATTACTGAAAGATACAGCAAGAGGACAATCAGACTAAGTCTATAGTCTTTTCTCATCTGTTAGTTAGTAAATATTACAGACCCCACCTATTTAGCATAGATAGTAGACCCATATAAGTCTAATTTGTAGGATGGATTAAATTTTAACAAATTTGATAGTTTTTTTATTAATAGCCTCAAAAATTATGATTATTTGAAGCAAAATTTGAAATATAAAAATTGACAGTATTAATTTACATTCATTTCCACTTATTTTGTACCTGTTTTATAGAATGCTGAAGTACTAAAATTGATCAGTCATGCTCTTAATGACAATCATATCAACTATGCTTTATTACTTAATAAAAAAGACTTTCCAGTTTTGGACTTTTGGATGGATGGATAGATAGATGGATAAATGGATGGCAAGTAGATGGATGATACAGTGACTAGACAGATAAACTATAATATCATGGATGAAATAATAAACAAGATGTAATAATAAACAAATGTTCTTTTGTTGTTTCTTTTAGAAAAATCTTCATGAATTCAAAACCAGTTCATCACTTAATGTTCTATTAATGCCAATGTCTTCTGGCTCGAAAGGGTTAAATATTTGTAGAAGCCACTCATGTTCTTTTAGTTTGAACCATCTTTAAATCTTGGAGCTGAATTACAAGCTATTGGAGAGTACAATCGTATGGGACAGACAAAGTGAGTTTATGAATAAATATGGCATAGGATTGATGGATAGAATACCTTTGATTTCTCTGTGTTATTTTTCATTTTAGAGATACAACAGTTCACAGGTTTCTATGTTGGTGACTCTATTGAACAAAGAAATTAAAGAATTAATGTGTAACACTGGAGATATAGCTAAATTTCTAACTACAAGGTAGAAAGATATACACATACACACATTCACAAACAGTTAACTTCATTTTCTCTCCTTATAGCAATATAAGTGATGTTGAATGTACTTTACTCTGACAGAACTACAGAGGCTATTTCTCAGCAGTCATTATCATTAATAAATAGCAATCACGTTGAGTTTCAACTTTAACACAATTATATTCATATCTTGTTATATGCTATTTATCTTTTGTTATCATTATCATGTTTTAGTAACAATATATTATTATGTTCACTACTAGCATCATTTTATAAATCATGTTTTAGTAACAATATACTATGTTCACTACTAGCATCGTTCCCATCATTATTGGAGTGACGTTTGAGGAGATGGATCATGTAGACTCAACATTGTTAATAGGCATACTGTCTCCAACTAACTTAAGGCTTACAATTGATTGTTTCAAGTGATACTATACTACCTTAATTTGTGCAGTCAGGTAGGCAAGAACTCTTTAATGTCCTCTGTTTCTGTCAACTATACAATACATAATGATCAATTTGATACACAGTAGTGTAACATGTACATCAATATTGTGTATATGTATCCAGCTCCATTTGTACTTGACAGGACCTGGTATCAGATGATCATAACCAACATTAACATAGAACTCCACAAGATCTGCTGCCTTATCCACACCTCCTGCTCTCTTCATGATCTGACTCATCTTTTGAGCCTTTTCACGATATCCTCCTGACTCTATTATCTCAATACTCTTCATAATAGTTTGAGAAGTCACTTGATACGGTTTTAGTTGTACACCAACTCCAGTTGCTCCAGCTCTTTATTCCAACTGATCACCAATGTGAAGTATAATAATTTCATACCTCTCTCTTTCATTTTATCATTCAATTTAATTGAAGAGTCTATAGAACAAAATGTTACATTATGTCTATGTCTTACTAACTCTTCTCCAAGACTTAATAGAGCATTAGTATGTTACAGATAATAGGACAGAGGCAAATAAGACATTTAAATGTTTGATAGTGCCATAGTGGAGCTAGTAGGATTAGCGTTCACATGATTACTGTGTGACACAGCTAGTTTTATTAACTATCATTAATACGAGAGGAAGAACCACCATCTTGATAGTGCTATAAATATCAAAATGATAAGCAGTTAATATCCAATTCAGTTCAGCTAGTGATCAGGAATAGTTGTTTAAACTACAGATCAGCTATTGTCTAATCATTCTCAAGCTACTGCAATTTTTTTTCTTGTCACATTGTTTATAGCAATGTATTTTTAAGCAACTAAAATACAATATTAAGTGAAGCAATATATCACACATACTAACCAATATCATTAAAGAATGTTTTAAATTTTACAAAAGACATTTGTGACCTGATTTGCAAAAAGGGACCACTTCTGTCAAAACATTTGTGATCTGACTTTTGAACAAACTACTGTTAAAACATCTCAGTTTTGTATACATACAGTTGGTACATATGCATAACTATTCCACATATATGCAAAACTGTTTATTGTTATGTTTTAACAGTGTTTTTTTCACAAATCAGGTCACAAATGTTGTGACAGAAGTGGTCCCTTTTTGCAAATCAGGTCACATTTAGTCCTTTTTCTGCTGCTCTTCAGACAACAGTAATCTACAGCAATATTTACATACTTTAACTATACAATACATAATGATCAATATGAATAGTAGTGTAACATGTACATCAATATTGTAGTATTGTATCCAGCATCCATTTGTACTTGACAGACCTGGTATCAGATGATCATAACCAACATTAACATAGAAATCCACAAGATCTGCTGCCTTATCAACACCTCCTGCTCTCTTCATGATCTGACTCATCTTTTGAGCCTTTTCACGATATCCTCCTGACTCTATTATCTCAATACTCTTCTTAATAGTTTGAGAAGTCACTTGATAAAGGTTTTAGTTGTACACCAACTCCAGTTGCTCCAGCTCTTATTTCCAACTGATCACCAATGTGAAGTATAATACTTTCATACCTCTCTCTTTCATTTTATCATTCAATTTAATTGAAGAGTCTATAGAACAAAATGTACATTATGTCTATGTCTTACTAAACTCTTCTCCAAGACTTAATAGAGCATTAGTATGTACAGATAATAGGACAGAGGCAAATAGACATTTAAAATGTTTGATAGTGCCATAGTGGAGCTAGTAGGATTAGCGTTCACATGATTACTGTGTGACACAGCTAGTTTATTAACTATCATTAATACGAGAGGAAGAACCACCATCTTGATAGTGCTATAAATATCAAAATGATAAGCAGTTAATATCCAATTCAGTTCAGCTAGTGATCAGGAATAGTTGTTTAACTACAGATCAGCTATTGTCTAATCATTCTCAAGCTACTGCAATTTTTTCTTGTCACATTGTTTATAGCAATGTATTTTTAAGCAACTAAATACAATATTAAGTGAAGCAATATATCACACATACTAAACAATATCATTAAAGAATGTTTTTAAATTTTACAAAAGACATTTGTGACCTGATTTGCAAAAAGGGACCACTTCTGTCAAAAACATTTGTGATCTGACTTTTGAACAAACTACTGTTAAAACATCTCAGTTTTGTATACATACAGTTGGTACATATGCATAACTATTCACATATATGCAAAACTGTTTATTGTTATGTTTTAACAGTGTTTTTTTTCCACAAATCAGGTCACAAATGTTGTGACAGAAGTGGTCCCTTTTGCAAATTCAGGTCACATTTAGTCCTTTTTGCTTCTTCAGACAACAGTATCTACAGCAATATTTACATACTTTAAACTATACAATACATAATGATCAATATGATACATAGTAGTGTAACATGGTACATCAATATTGTAGTATTGTATCCAGCTCCATTTGTACTTGACAGGACCTGGTATGAGATGATCATAACCAACATTAAATAGAACTCCACAAGATCTGCTGCCTTATCCACACCTCCTGCTCTCTTCATGATCTGACTCATCTTTTGAGCCTTTTCACGATATCCTCCTGACTCTATTGTCTGAATACTCTTCTTAATAGTTTGAGAAGTCACTTGATGAGGTTTTAGTTGTACACCAACTCCAGGGAATGCTCTACACGTATAGCCCAATCTAAACTGGTCACAAACATTGTGGTATGATAATAAAGGAAACCCAATAGTAAAGAGCTTCATGAACTCCATTAGAACCACCATGTAGTATAGCCATAGAGATAGACTTGTGTTGTAATAGAGTAGCCTGGGAGTCCATGATGAAATAAAGTATTTGTTTGGATCAAGTTCCATATCACTGACAACATGATGATGAAATTTCTTTAGAGACCATATCACAGAGTATCTAGTATTATTAGTACTGGTTTAGCAAATGCTATAGCTATGTCTGTAGTTGTATTCAAAAAAGATCCCATACTGATATAAACGACACTGTTGTCCTCTTTATCTTGTATCCACTTTGACAAATCTGTAGGTAGTGGGTTTATTTAATTTGGACAAGAGAGGTCCTACATATTCTGTTAAAGGGTGAAATTGTCCGTGGGTACTCAAAGCCAATTACTGTTCGTACAATAACAGGATATTCCCATCCTTCAAGTGGACCCCAATGAAAGATATTTTATTACATAGTTGGTCAGTGATGGTGATTTATACAATAAGGTGCTTTTCCATCAATGATGCGCGCCACCATAAAAATGGAACATTGATGAGCCTATCCAAAAAGCTTAAGTCATCTGTTTTACCACAGAGTGGTAAAGGATAAGACCAAGATGGACCTTGGTCTCTCAAAGGTTTATTAACCAGACTGATAACAGAGACATTTGATGTTTGTGGCAATACATGGAACTGAATTCGATAGAAAATGGTCAATGATCACAACATCCCATCGAGTCAGATTGCTAGCAAAGACATATTCAACAATAACCTTTGAATTAAAATTCCGCCATTCATTGAAGGCCATCACAGATTGATATAATTTCCATGGATTATTTGTACGGAAGCTAACAGCAAGTTTTTGAGCAAATGTTCTTCATTTGTCACACTACCAGCTGACAAGTAGCTGATATCTCTCTCCATTACTTTGTCTTTTAAAATTTGCTGTAGAGTCCAAAAGAACAAAATGTTACATTATGTCCACGTCTTACTAATTCTTCTCCAAGAGCCTAATAAAGGATTAGCATGTCCAGGGTAATGGGACAGAGACAAATAAGAACATTTAAAGGTTTGATATGTGGAGTTTGTAGAATTAGAGTTCATATGATTACTCTGTGTAATAGATATACAGCCCAGAAAGAAAACACCAATAATTTGAAAGGAAGAGTCATGTCTTGCTTTAGACTGGCCATTTGAGACAGTCACAGGGTTTGCAAAATGAGACTTCCGTTATTTCTTATTTAATGCAATAGACAATGATGCGGGGACCATCATTAAAATAAGCCCAAATACGACTTACCGAATCATTGCAGCGTTGCTTGTACAAATTTTGAAGTGGACATCGTTCAAAATTACAAAAATGGGTATTTTTGCCTTCGATAATCGTCTATTCCTCTGATGAAAAATTGTATCAGAGTCAGTCAAATGATTTTTTTTTTATATGTAGTTCCTTTTATAAGTCAATTGAACTATGAAAGTTTATTAAATACGACATAGCTATATGTTATATATTACCACACATGCCCTTTTTCGAGAAGTCATTTGTTGAAATACACAAACTGCAATCCCATAATAGCTAGTAATCAAAACAGTATTGGCCGTTGTTATAATGCTTTACACAAATGTAGACTTATGTGTACTGAATATGCAATGACAGGTGAAGGAACAAGCCAATTCATGACTAACTATGTATAGAACTTTAAAATATTTTATCAAACTCATATAAAGGCAATGTCTAGATTGCTCATAATTGAACATCATACTTTAATGTGAAATTAATCCTACGCCCTAGACCCTATATCTTAAACATCAGAACCTAAATGTATTAATTTCAATTTCACATAAAAGTATGACATTCCATTACCAGCACTCTAGCCCTGCCTATATAAAAAAGATTGCATGATTGTTTTTAAATAATTCACGGTCAGTCTATACTCACTTAGATTGCATGCGTATACTAAAGCTACTGGTATTAACAATACAAGAATGTATTGATTACTATTACTATTTGTATTTTTTTGTGTGCTTGGATGATTATGGACATAAAGTCTTCATTATCCATATTTTATGTCACTTTATTATCTGATACTATTAAATGTCATCCATTGTTGGATAATAAATCAACATGACCATTTGCATGCTCATCTCATAGGAAATTAATACAAAAAATCATTCATTTTTGAAAGATATTGATGCAATTTTTATCCAAAAATTGACGATTAATTCATTTTGGACGTTGACCATATCTGAATTAATAACAATATCTATTACCATACTGTCTTTTACTGTTTGATGCATACACATCATAAATGAAAATAATTAATGTATGAAATGTTCATTGCTGAGAGTTAAAGACTCAACCAGTACTATATATTGTTATTCAGTATATATGAAGACAGTTCACAAGTTATTTTGTCTTCTTTCTTCATCACCAGCCATAGGAGAAAACTCTGTCGAAGTAGCCACTTAATTAACACTATATCATCACGGACAAACTAGAAAAAACACAATAATATAAATAATAGAATATATAGAATAATCCCATGCACGAACTACTCCCTATAAACCACAAAATATGAAACGACCAGTTGACAAAAGAAATGCTTAAATAAACAAAAAGACTCCAAGTAGCATAAAAATCTTTAGCCATTTAGCATCACGATAGACAACTCTTAGCCAAGGTAGGCGTTGACAGTTAAAGAAGAGCACTGAGACGAGCCATAAATTGTACCCATTTTAACAAACCCTAATAGACCCAGTGTATCCTTTGATGTGAAGATTAGTGGAGAAAATGACAAGACCAGTTACAGTGGTTACAATGTGATGGATAATGGTAGCCTTGGGAGTTTAGGCACCATATAAAGAGCTACTATATCAGGCACAATATAGGCAGCACAGCCACGTTTGCACAGCTAGTTGCAAAAAATCATCAAGAATGGACCCATTATAGAATTCCCTCCAAAAGAAACGACATAAAGTGAGAACAGCTAATATCATGCTTTAATCATGTTTGCACAAACTTACCACTTCTTATGACTGGGTTGGATTGCTTGAAACTTGGGATCTAGACCTCCCAAATGTACTTGCAGAAAATTGGAACCAATTGTCAAAACGCACACACATACGAAAGAGATGAATATTAAAGGGTATCAATAAGATCACCTGGTACGAATAAATCTGTCTTCTCGGGAAGTAAGTCATTAAGGAAAGGAAATTATAATGTTTGAGGGTTTTTTTGGGTAAACAGTTTTCCTCTACTGGCAGAAGAGTTTTCATGGAAAAAGGAGCATAAGGCATCAAATGGCTCCATATACCTACCATCAGGACCACTTCCACCCATTAAGTTGTACTGCTTTGGCCATAATTCTTAATCTTGGATCTAGTTTGAATTTATGTATACTGTGAGGGACCAATCTTAGCTGGAAAGGGTCAGTGGGAGGAGAGTGGAATTGGTATGCCATAATAAGTTAATAACATTATTTGCATAGGAATGTGTACACAGGACTACTATACATTTCAACTTTTAACCAAACTAAAATACAACACCTGCATGTTGAAATAATGCTTCTAAGTCTATTGTCTTTAATATTTCTCAAATAGATTGAGAGGTCACTTGATGAGTGTCCAGTGCAACTCCAGAATGTGTTACCTCTATAGTCCAATATAACTGATCACCATATTGTGGCACTACCATAGCAAAGAACTTCAATTCTCCATAAGCACTACTATGTATTAAACTTAAGAGACAGATGTTATTTTCCCTCAAACAGTTGCTACAAGCAGTTCATAGACATAGTGTCATCAGTTAGTCTTGTATCATTGAAAATGAAACTTAGTAATAATGTGAAGACATCACTAACAGTATTATAATGATCATTATTTTACACATTCAATATTAACTGTTAGAATTTGCTTATAATGATAAGAATTAACATTTCAATGACTTTTCAGCAAAATCAACCCACACAGAATAAAATTAATAATAATATTATTATTAACAACCCACCACACCTACTCGGACAAAATGGCGGACATTAAAACCATTCGAAACAAAAATTATTTTGCGATTATTGTACGTTTTCACAGGCTCTGATTCTCATAGCTTTTCCATATACAAATCATGTGGTCTAGAAATGCTCAAACATAAATTATTTAATTATGAAATTATTTTTTATTTTATTATAATATTTTATTAGTGAGATAAATATATATATATATATAATATATAGGTTTTTCAATGTACACACATAATAATAATCATTTATATAATTAATGTTTCTATGAAAGTTCTTGCTAAAAGCTAAAAACTTGAAACTATTAATAACAAATAAATAAGGTTCAGTATATGTTGAAGGCGATTTGTGATGCAAGAGTTATTTGTCTTCTTCCTTTCATCACCAGCCATAGGAGAGTTTTGTTCTAAGTAGCCACTTTTATTAACACTATATCATCACTGACAATCAAAAAAAATGCACGAGAGAATATAAATAATAGAATATATAGAATAATCCCATGCGCGAACTACTCCTATAAACCACAAAATATGAAAAGACAGTTGATGAAAGAAATTCCTAAATAAATAAAAAGACTCAAGTAGCATAATATTTTGATCCATTTAGCATCACGATAGACAACTCTTAAGCCAAGGTAGGCATTGACAGAAAACGCAAAGAGCACTGAGTGAGCATAAAGAATACCCATTTTAACAAATCTAATAGACCAGTGTTATCCTTTGATTTGAAGATTAGTGGAGAAAAAGCGTAAACAAGACCACTTAGAGTGGTTACAATGTGAGGATAATGGTAGTCCTTGGGAGTTTAGGCAACCATATAAAGAGCTACTATATCAGGTACAACGTAGATAGCAGAACTACGTTTCACAGTTAGTTGTGAAAATTCATCAAGAATGGATCTATGATAGAATTCCCTCCAAAAAAAAAGAAACGACGTATGTGAGAACAGCTAATGTTATTGCTTTAAACATGTTTGCCACAACATACCACTTCTTATGACTGGGTGGATTGCTCGAAACTTTGGATCTAGACCTTCCCAAATGTACTACAGACAATGAAGCCAATTGTTTTAAAAGCACACACATACGAAAACTGACATTAATGACGTCAATAAGATCATCTGGTACGAATAAATCTGTCTTCTCGAAGTAAGTCAGTTAGAAAAGGACCTTATAATGTTTTGTGTCGTAAAAGTAAAAACAGTTTCCTTACTGTCAGAAAACGTTTTCATGAGGAAAAAAAAAGGAGCATTATGCATCAAGTGGCTCCACATAGCTACCATCAGGACACTTCCACATTTAAGTTGTACTAATTTGGCCATATCTAAAATCTTGAGTCTACAAGTTCGACAGCTAAGCTCAGGGGCGGAAATATTGGATCGCAGTTATTATAGTCATTTAATTACTACAGAGGGGATGGTCGTTTGCATACCGCAAGGGCTGTTTGATATGTGGAGGTATTATATAAGAATAAAAATATTCTACGTATCATGATTCATAGATTCACTTTAATATATGTATCTTATAGCCAATGTTTGGTCACTTTAATATATATATGTGTGCTATCTATTTGCGTGTACAAAACAGTATTATTAATTATATGTAGAACTACCAAATTTTAATCATCTAAAAACAAAAATATATTAATCTACTAAAAACTTATAACTCTGTTGTCATTAACAGCCTTCACAAATAATTCACAGTTTTGTTGTTGTAAGTATAATAAATAAGAAAACTTTTCATGAAATGTGAATGATTATTCTTAAAAAGAAATTTTACTAGATACTGGTTTTTATAATAATGTAAAAAAACTGATTGAATTGAAATTAATTAATAATTAATAATTATTGTTGTACTGTTAGTGACTGTTCAGAGTTGAAACAGTAAGAGGCTTTGTTTAGCCAAATATATGACACCCTTGTAAACCTCTTCAGCAGTAGGTAATATCTAAGAGAGAGAGAACAATACATAAAATATTAGCTATAATCAGTACACCACTTCAAGTAGATAGGGTTTAACACAATTGCGGATCACATTATAACAGGTAATAAAAATTTATCAGGAAAGGAGAAACAGCAGAAAATTCTAGAAATAATTAAGAGTTAAGGATATATGATCTAGTGTTAAACATTTCTGGTATTTGAGTGTTATATTTCCTCTTGTTTCTCTTAGGCCCACATTTATCAGAGACTAGAGTTTAACTGTTGGTCATTTCTATAGTCAAATAGAGTCATATAGACTTTTTCCCATTTAACTAACAGTACATAAAGGATAAAATATTTAATGTGATTGTATAGTTATGTACATTTGAGCTAGCTATATAGCCATACAAATCAGAGAGTAGTTATAAAGCTGTATAACATACCAAGCTAAATAAAAATAATATTACTGAAAACTACAGGATTGAGACTTACTTGGTCTTTAGGAAGAACAAAACCATGTCCACCTTTATCTCTTAATTCAATGGTGGTATGAGGTTGGTCGATAGCCTCCATTATGTTCTGCAGCATCATCCGCCTATAGAACCTGGGGAGGGGAGAAGAGAGAGAAATTCAAAGACAACAATTCATAAAATTTACCAATCCGAAGCTATTCAGTCGCTTTATACAGATCAATAGATTTTTGTGATGTATAACGTTTGCCATGAGACTACAAAACAAATTCATACTTAATATTAATTTGTCTAGTGCTACTCACTTTTTTTCATTTCACTGTGACAATTCTTGTCCAAGTTTTTAAACAACTGTCTTTCATCATGACAGTTGTCTTTTTTTCCAACCTAAAAAAACCATTGTCACTATTTTAGTATATTGTTATAAAACATACCCCCATGGTCTCAAAATAAGTTGTCCAAATGAGTGCCAACAACTGCAGCCACAAATAGGTCCATGTTTCCTAATAGTAGTTGTATTATATAATATAATTAGTTTACTATAAATACAATTGAATAACATACTGGAAATATTTCATCA
>NW_024533689.1:0-70935 GCF_016097555.1 Gigantopelta aegis | reverse complement strand
GGTTCTGAATTCCAAGCAATGATCAAGGTAGGCTATTTTGTCAACGGGCGGGTGAATTTGATTTGGTGTTGCTTTGAGTTGGCCAAATGAAATCTTTCAATAATCCATTAGTAATTGGGTGATACAAATTTGTATGAATAGAAAGTTTTAGGCAAATTCCAGGAGTTGTTTCCAAAGTCCAATTTCAATTGGACTTCCCGGTCGTAGTGATTGTTGATAGAGTTCCAAAAGTTGTGAAATCCAACCTGATAAAAAACAAAAGCCATTTTGGAGTTAATGTCTATATTGGGATGGTTCACCCAACGAGTGAAACAATATGTTAAGGAGTAACTTAAAATTGATGGAGGGAGTGGAATTTAGATCAATAATTATGTCATCATAGTGAACATCAGGAATGGCAAAGGTGAGGTGGAGTTGGTGGGTTTGTGGAATCTTTGAGCTTACCGAAAGAAGAGCAAACGAGTCCATTTTTCGAATTTGGATTAATGCCTCCCTTAATGGTCAAAGTGTGAGAATTTTGCGGCTCAAAACCACCAGCTGCGATTGAGAATGTAACTTTTTCAAATAATGGATAACGAAAAATTGGAAACCTATGGGCCGGCAATCTTCGGGAATTGTCGCAAACTAAACACCTCTTACCTTGGATTGTATTGTTCGTTTCCAAGAGGAGGTAGTAAACCGTAATCTGATTCAACACATTCTGACGGCACCATTGCCATCAAAAAATGGAAGGAAGGTTGTTGCTTCCTTGAATGTCCAAAAACGGGAAGGGCATCCGCTACGGTTTTTCGGGGCCATTTAAATGTCTGATATCGTGGTGAACTGTGAAATGAAGTGGGTGCTTACTTGGAACGGGGGGAGGTACCGGTTGGAATTAGAGGAATAGGAATAAGGAATGATCAGTAATGACTGAAACTTGCGTCCTTCAGCCCAAAATGTTGAAAAATGTTTGGAAAATAAAATAGCAAGGAGTTCTCTTTGTAGGTCTGTAAGAGTTTCAGCTGGGTTTGAATTTATGTGAAAAGGAAAATTTGCCTGTTGCGACAAATTGTTGAAATCCCTCTCCAACACAGAATCTAAGCATTGTTTTCCCATGATATTCAGTGGAGGTCTACCTTTGAAAAGAAACAAGAGAGAGACATTGGACAAGGTTATCTTTAAGGGAAACTTCTTGGGCTTTGTGTCCCATTCCAAATTTTTAGAGTTTGAAGATATAAATCGATAAGTGTTTTCAAAATTTGTTGCAACACTTGGAATGAATCGTGGTAAAAATTGATTAGGTCTGGAAATTTCCAAAGTCCTTAGTACTGATTTTTTACTAGTTGAGGGCCTATTAGTTCTCCCCATGGACGCCAATATTTTGGGTTTTTTTAGTTACCCCAGTTGGAGAGGAGAAGAACCAATTGCTACAGAGGTTTGATGATTTTTTAATTGTAGCCTGTGTTTAAAAATCTTGTTATTTTCAAGTGCAAAATGAGAAAAAAAAGGTCAAGGTCAAAAATTTTCAAATTTAAAGAGAATCAAAGAAGAATTTAGACAATTTGATGACATAATGAGGATGAAATTCATTTAAAAGAAAAAATAAGAATTATGGATAGAATTTAAAATTTGTTTTGAGGAAAAGATACCTATAGAATTGTTCTCAAAAGTAATGATAAAAATGCAAAGTATAAGGGTGGAATGGTTAATTTTACTCAAATATTTTTTGGGTGTAACTTAATTTTAATTCAGAATGTTCCTTGTTCTGTTGATCTCTTCTGTTTATTCTTTAAGATGTTTTGTTCATTTGTGTTCATAATAGAACATCAATTTGCTATCTTACCAGAAAAAGGAAATATAGGATTTAGTAAAAATTAGGTTATAGTAAAAGGAATAATCCCCATCTTTTAAACAGTTTGGTAAAATGATAAACCATTAGTTTTTTCAATCATTATGAAGCTTGTGTGAAGATAGGACGCTAGATAGGGAAAGTAATATAGAAAGCTAATTAAAACTACGAAAGTTATTGCCATTAGGGAAGTAAGACCTAATCAGAAAAAAAAAAAAATAAGAGACAGGCTGCAGAATTATCCTTGCAGTCTCCAAAGTCAAAAAAGTTGCTCTCATCTAGACAAACGATAGAGAAAGGGCTGTAATGTCTCAGTGAATGAGGATATTATCTTTATAAGAAAGGAAGTGTTATTTTGATGAAGTTAAAACCAAAACAATCCTCATAAAGTGCAAAGGTCTACTAGAATCAAATATACTGTTGACAACTTAAAGTCAAAACGGCAGGATTTAAAAAGAAATAGGCATTTTCTATAAAAGAAAATGAAAAATACCAGGCTACTACTAGTCAAAACTTAAGCTTTGTGGCAGGCTTATGATGAAAAAAATAACTACATATAAACAGCAAAGACATGACTATGTGTTGGAAACGAGAGCTATGAAGGAAATATGCTTTTACATTTTAGCGTTTGGTAGTCATTTGATTTTTTAAATGACTTTTCTATATTTAAAATACAGCTATAATAATAAGATTTAATATATGTAAAATTCTTGTTAGTCAGTTCAAGTAGGTAGAATGGTAAGCAATGGGAAACATTAAGCATGGCCAGGAACCCATAGCTCACAAAGAGCATGCCAATTGCCATTCATAAGTTGCCATTCATAAGCAACAGACAAGCCACAGGAAATTTGCTCATGACTATATTTGGAAGTTTCTAATATTTAGTTATGAGATTTGATTAAAAATGGATGAGTGACGAGCACAATAAATTTATTATATTATTATATTATTCATAAAAGGTGTTTTTGGTGATGCCGCATTATTGTAAATGTACTTACGAAATTATGTCAATTACTGTCAGGAACGTATTCTCTTCGTTTTTGGTTTTTAACTCAAATTTCTCCAAAAAATATTGAACCATCACTTTTTCTGTCCATACTGAAATTTTTGTTTTTGACAGAAAGTGGTCCCTTTTCGCAAATCCGGTCACATATAGTCAATTAATGGGGTAGTATGCTCATACTTACAGGAAATGAAATGACTTACCTTTCATAATATATATTTACATAAAATGACTTATAGGCATGTCCTTACACAGTTCTTTGAAACTATTCTTTAAACTTATACTTAGTTTATAACAATTATTTAGCTCACCAAAATATAATTCACTGTAGTGAGATATGGTTCTCAGCTACTGATATGATAGAAGAGCTCTCTAAAGTTGAATTATCTCTATAGGTGTGTGCCTTGTCCTTGATAGAAAATATATACCAGAGAGATGCAAATTCTCTCACAAAAAAAGAAAAAAAACCACAAAAGATGTACTACTTGACTTATTGATGAGAATTTAAGACAATGACAAAAAGGCCAGGAAGTTTTGAAATGCCTAAACCCACAACAGCTGTATTTTATATGAGAAAGCTCTAACTTTAACAGATGTTACTTGTACTAATGTGTTGTACTGTTTTGTTTTTGATCATCTTATTCTTTTGACTCAGTATCTTTTTCTATAGTCGTTTTTTTTGTCTTATCACACTATATCACATTCATCAGTTCTTCACCCTTGCTTACAGTAAACAAACATTATAGCTTTATCCAAGGGCAAAACTCATTTTGAAGGAAAGTCTATACAGATTGCAGCATCCAACTATAATTACAGGTAACAACTTAATTTCAATAAAAATACAAAATATTATTCTTTATGGTTTTATTGTATACACAAGTAGTCAGCCTTGACATAACTATCTGGCTTGAAGATTTACAATTAACTAACTATTAATTTATGTGACATTAGACAGCTGTGAATGTGGTTTGCTTGAGAGCATTTAATAGTCTTTAATAATAGTAACTGAATGGCTTTGTTTATACAGTAGTCTTTATGTAATAATACATGTAATCAATGTAGCAAATGTTACTTGATAGGCTTTCTCTATTAGAAGAGAACTTTAGTATTAATTACTGGCTATTAATTATCGAATTAACTATTAAAAATTGCACAGCAACAGTCATTTGGTCTCAATCATTTAAATATATATATATATATATATATAAGATATATATATATATATATATGTACCTACACTGATGCTATGACCAAAAAAAAAACAAAATTATATGTTTCTTTGTGGGTCTATTTCCTTGAAGGTACATCCGTTTTGGTTTTATTTAATTCTCAAGTCTTCCTGTCTTGACTGATTGGTGAGCACGCAGAATTATGTCTTCTATGAACATTATTTTGGTGAGGTATACTTGTTTATTTCATACAATTTAATGTTTTGGTCTTTAGATATTAATACTAGACAATACGTTTGTATTTATCCATACAAGTAGATCATGTAATTTTTTGAGTTGCATTCTGCCTCTTTCCTTGTCATATATATCTAAGAGACATTTAACAGCATCGTGTGTAGATCTGTTATTTGCGTCAAAGTTTTATAAACAGCCCACGCACAGTTTATAGATTGTGTCTTTAGGAATGGTCTAAAGCAAAACCAATTGCTTTGAAATATTTTGCATTGGAAGTGCCTTTAAATGTACAATTGATTGATATTATTATTAATATCATTAACTAGGCCAGTGCAGTGATTGTTGATACCATCTCTGATATTATGTATGTCACTATCTTTCCATAAAATATATAGCACATGAGAAATATTCTTTTTAAATCATGAGTTGGTATTTTATTCAATGGTGCTCAAAAGAGTTCAGACACTATCATTCAAAATAAAAATATACTTAAATATGCTTAGACAATGTACAGAACATCTTAAGTTGCTCAGTTTATGTCTATCAAAAATTTTAATTAAACACAAGAGCAATTAGAGCAATGACTGTAAACTTGTTTAAGGTCATTGACTTACAGTGAAAACCTATTCAAGAGAGATCAAATTATAGCTTTACACCAACTTAACTAACACATAGAGCTATATCAAAACAGGTAAAATTATACCAAAGAGTACTGTAAATGTAATATAAGAGAAATAAGTCAGTAATAGATGACAAGATAAATTCTAAGCTGCATGACAGCAGCTCTTTTGAAGAAGGTAGAAGATAATGTCCTGGCTCCAGTACAGTGAAGAGGGAAAGCGATAGATATCGGATTAAATGGCAAACGAAAATGCTCTATGGGAAAATTAAGGATCACAGAGACTGGACAGAGTATATGTCTAAAAAAAAGCTGTATTATCAGTAGAGGTGCGCTCCATAGTGATGGTCGAACATGCATACAACGTAGGTTAGACTATGAGAAATGTTTAATGAGGATTATGTACAAAGCACAATGGAGCCATGTGGTGCTAGTGTGTGTGGGTAGGGATGTATCTGTGTCAATGAAAAAGACATGCTAGTGCAAGTCAAAAAGTAAGATTTCAGTATTTTAGAAGGCTAGAAAGTGCAATTATTACATCAACCTGTACAATAAAAGGTTTAAACTATGTATTCATTCATCACATTTGTAGCTGTAATTAACTTAATAAACTCAAATAACGCAACTTTCGCGTAGGTGTCCGAATTCTTTTGAACGACACGTTATAACACACGTGAAACAGATCAACAATGATAGGTTGTCATAATATCGTTATAGCCACCCTCTGCGGCATTTATAAAGAAAAACTAGCCATTTTAATTCATAAAAAATTGGTCTTTCCATGACAAGAATGATCTTTTAATTACAGTCCAAAGAGTTATATGTATTTTTTTGCACAGCAATAGCTAGTAGCCCGTGACATTTACTATACACTAGTTTCTACAATATATGATATTATTTTTTCATTGGAATTGTTTATTCTTCTTTTTGTTCGTTACTCGTTAATGGGGTCGATAAAACATGATGTCAACACTCAACTGGTGCTTATTGCCTAATTGTAAATGTTTTAATTAGTAATTGTATATTTAAAATAACATGTTCTGCTATAATAATTATTCCATTCAAATGGTAAAAGTTCTGATCTGGGACTTAGTTGATTTAAATAGTCAAGGCACCATTAATGTCCTGCCAAAGTGTTGATATCCTATCATTGTTCAGTGATCAATATAGAAAACCATAATTAGGTGATTTCTTTTACAATATCCCTCATTGATATGTTTTCCATATCACAAATATACCAAATTACAAAAAGGACTGCCTGTCCCATTAGCATGTATACAATGTTAAACATCATGTGGCTATTATAACTCTTATTATTAGAGGATATTAAAACATTTTGAAATTTTTAAATGACTTTAGTTTCTCAATTAATTCAAATAGCTTAAAACTTTCATTGTTCATTTCCAAAAATCATTGTGGTCTAACGATTTTTTATAAATTGGTACTAATAACCATTAATTAATAAATAATAATTAATTTAATGTACTTCAATACCTAAATAGGACACAACTGAGATATTTAAGCATAAATCGTAGAAAACATAGTACATATGAAATGCAAATTTATATATATTAATTGATGTACTCAATGAAATGTTGTGTGCTTTTCATGTTTTATCTTAGGGTATGTCATATAATATTTAGCTTTGCTCTGTGATGGCAAGTCCTACTTACTTTGTCACAACCTCTACTGGTAATAAAAGCTGTCCTGCTGATAAAGAGTGTCATGAACTTTCTTATTACAATCATAAAATTCTTTTGCCTCTAATGTCACCTTCATCTTTTTGAATGGTGAACATGTGATAGATATAAAAAACAGCTCCTTCATATTAATAGTCTAAACAAGTCAACCTCATTGGACAAGGTCAGTGGGTGCACGGTTTTCATTGGTCAGTTATGCAGTCAACAGTCATTATTAGATGCATTTATAACAAAAACTACTGCTATTAACATATTAAACACAACATCAGTACATATTGAAGGTTTAACTATAGCAGATTGTGGACATGGTGTTTTTGTTAACACATCTTATAGTGTTGATATCAATTTCTCTGTCGGTGCAAAATAACATTCTCCTGGGTTAGTTTATAGTCTCAGCAGTCTATGTTAACTTGACAATAGTTCTTTTTTTGTCAAAATGGTTTCAACAAATATTCTGGGCAATGCAAATTTTACTAAATGTTGTTGGTATATCTACTATAAAGTGGTTCTAACTTTACTTTGGGGAAAAGAAAGTACAGTTGGAGCGCTAGCAGTTGTACCGACAAAATAATATTAACTCACCTTTTTAACACTATACGATTGACATTCATGGTTGCCTATTTTATGCTAATTATGGTAAATCTGTAGGAGGAGCAGAAGTGATAAAGATAAGTGACATAGAATTAACTATCATTTTACAACATAGTCTTTTTCTAAGCAAACATTGGTGGTACTGGAGGCTTGACAATACACACAAAAAGAGATGGTAGATTAAACATTAAAATGAAAGCATTGAATTTCTCATTAAATACTGGATATAGCAACACAGGAGGAGCATTTTGGGGTATTTATGATGATTCTAACAAAAGTGTCAATTTAGAAAATGTCACATTTTATAACAACAATGGCTTTATAGGTTGGACTAACAATATTTACTGAAGGACACTCGGATGGTTAAAATAAGTCATTCCAAACTATTATATAACTCAATGGGAATGATAGAAGAGGTGGTGGCCTATGTGTTACATGGTCAGTGGTAGAGTTTTTACACCTCCAAATTTGACTATACAAAGCACAGTTTTTACTATAATTCTGATATTAGTGCAGGGGCTGTGTTTATTACAAGTGATGGTCATGTTAATATAACTAATGGTCACTGTCACAAATACAACAAATAGCCACTTTGTAAGTTCAAAACTTAGCAATGCCTTTGGAGCCCATCAAAATTAGTTTGTGATACAAGTGGACAAACAGTTACATTCTTACTAATGTTCGTATTACTAACAATACACCAACAGGTCTATTCGTTAAAAGATGTCTAGGTAAACTTTACCAAATCATCCAGTGTTATAGCTAGCAACAAATCTCCAAGTATGGTGGAGGTATATATGCTGATGCTGCTACTGTTATGACATCATCAGTTACAGTTTTCGTCATAATAACTCTGCTCAACAGTATGGTGGTGCTATTTATTCAAATGCAGATTTATTAAGCCAGTTGGTATTTTCAAGCTTCCGACCATTGTCCAATATTGTACATTTAGTTACTTTAATGCCAACTTTTCTAAGAATAGTGCTATGATTGCTGGAAAAGATATTTTGGTGGAAATTTCTATTTTAACTTTTATTCAAAGAGATTATTCCATTTGGAAACCAAACTTTATTGATGTTTTTAAATGCACTATTAGTGATATTTTTTTGGGATGCTTGACAAAATCACTTGATTACTCTCATTTTATCATCAAAAACCAATTGGTGTTTGTAGCTGGTGATGATGATGGCTATATTGATTGTAACAAGAGGATTCTTTTGAAGGAGGTATATCCTGGTGATGCCATCACTCTTTCACTTGTTACTGTTGGAATGTGTAATAGTACCAGCCCTGGAGTATTATTAACTGAAAGTGATGGATATTGATATAACACTAATGAAGACAATCAAAACACTAAAAGTTCTTGTAGGAATTTTACATATATCCTGAAAGGAATCTATGTATCGCATATTAGCTTGATCACTTTACAAAGTAGTGGGGACCCCTCAACTAAATGGATCAGAACTCAAAGTTAGCATTAAATTTTTACCTTGTCCACTTGTCTTCAATTTTACAATTTATCTGGTGAATGTCGCTGTGATGATGTCATCAATAGCCTTAAACCACAATGCAATGTATCTTGGATGCCATATCCGATTAGGAGATCTGGAAATAACTGGTTATCATATCATCAAGAATATGAATGCATCATGGCGCTTGCTAACTGTCCTTTGCATTTTTGTAATTCTCTGTTGTGTCCCTTAGTCTGAACAACTCTGATCTTCAATGTATGTATAATAGATCAGGTATTCTTTGTGGAAAGTGTGCAAAGAAGGATTGAGTGTACTGTTAGGATCAAATAAAATATGAAATTTGCAGTAATGTTTATTTAACAATGATTCTTACTTTTATTTTAGCTGGAATAGCAGTGGTGTCTATTTCTTTTGATATTCAACATGACGTATCAATGGGGACAATCAATGGTTTTTTTACTCTTTTATATCAACATTGTTAAATTGAACGAAACCGTCTTTTTTCCTGATGGGGATGTACCTGTGTGACTCAGTTTGTGCTGGCTCAATCTTGATCTTGGATTGAAACGTGTTTCTTTAATGGATTAGATGGTTATTTGAAAAACATGGCTTCAATTGTTTTTCCATTGTACATTTGGCTACTAATTGGAGGAATCATTATTGGTTGTCATTACTCTGGAAGGCTTTCTAGATTATGTGGAAAATAATGCAGTACCAGTATTAGCTACACTAATTCTTATGTCGTACTCTAAAATTATGCGTACATTAAAGTGTTTTAATGATGACAAAAGTAAAATTGTGGCCAACATAAATGGAATGTTTGGAGTGTAGACGGAAATATAAACTATCTTAGTAGTAAACACATCCCACTTCTTACTGTAATCATTGTTTTTTCTTTTACTTGGATTTTTGTTGACTGGCTTGATATTTGTAGTCAATGGTTACAAACGTTACAGTGGTAAATACTGTAGAGGTTCCAGAGATCCTGTGGTCAAACTTAAACCATTCATTGAGCCTTTTGGTGGTCCATTCAAACGGAGGATTACTTTAATTTTTTGGCCAGGTCTTTTACTTGTCGCTCGTATCATCATAACTGCTGTCTTTCCTCCATACTACAGGTTCATTAGTCATTTTAAATAATTACATTATAATGATAGGGGTAGGATTTCTTTTAATAGCTGGAAATGGTGGTATATCGAGATTGTAGACTGACAGCATTGGAATTCTTTCTATTTTATTAATTTAGGATTAATGAGCACAATTATCCAATAAGTAATGATTTTAATTTAGCAATCACATCTACTGTTAGCATAGTGTCTATATCTTTGGCTTTGGCTTCATTTATAGGAATAATATTTGTTCATGTTATATTTGTTAATCAAGACAAAATGTCGTCTGAAGATAATATCATGTCCAACTAAACATCAACCTCTTCCTGAAGAGTCAACAGATGATAAATCAGTTGAAATGTTTTCTCCACCACGGGTAATTAACAAAAGAGAGTCTTTGATATTTGATTTTTTTATTGATATGTAGCATTCATACCTATATTATGTTATGTACTTTTCATAGTGACTTTTATCAGCCATACAACTACATTCTACATTACATAGCTAGTACAACTTATGAACTTTGTATACATGCATGATTATAAGCACAATTATTTTAAGTTTGTACCCTATAATTATATTATTTGTATTTTATTATGTATTTTATAAAGTGACTATTATGTTAGGAATATGCTATTTTGTAAAAATTAACAAAACATCTAATAACAACAAATATACAAAATTTGTTTGAAGCAGCAGAAAACACATTTTAGCACTGTTTGGGCAAAAATATTGAGTTGAAGACAAAAATACATTACATACATACATACAAACAAGTTGCATTTTTTAGATTACATAAATTAAAAATTGGAAACTTCAATTGTTATCTTATTGTTATCTTCAAAAAAACTAAATGTTCTTTTTTTCTTCTATCATTTCTAGTGTCTCAAAACTTGAGTTTACAGTTGTATCAATACTATTGCTTGATGATTCAAATTTAACAAACTTTTGAAGTTCATGTTTTGACAGCCAAGTAAAAAATGTAAGCAATAATATAGGTAAAACTTTAGCAATAGAGCTAACGACACCACTGTTGTCACCACCAATAAAAATAACGCTGTTAAAATATGTATATGAAAAGAGACAAAAAGAAGACAAAGAAAAGAACATGAGTTAGTCCACGGAAAATGAGGAAATAATTGACTTTTATTTTTCCTGTAATTAGACAATGGTGTTTTGCATTATACATCCCTATCTTTTTCATAATGATCATATATGTCTGCAAAAGCATATGTGCAGTAAAAATATAGCTATAACAACAACTGTAGCAACTGTTGAGAAAAACTTGTAGTGGATTAGCTAAAGCTGCAATGACAATACCAGTACCATGAATAGAGACTGCCACACTTGCAAGAAGTATAGTAAAAGATCCTATGAATTGGTTAAAATAATATAGCCTTTCCTTGACTATGATTAAAGGACTGATGTTGTCTACAGAGTAAGATCATTGGAAGAAGCAATAAGTTTGCCTCTTTTTTTTTGCTCGTACAAACAATTATTATTGAAATGACTCCACATACAAAAAGAGATAAGACAAAGACCAATAATTATTAAATAATATATAGAAATAGTAGTAGAATTCCAAGTTGTCCCAAACCTGGAAATTTCATAGACATCCAAGACAAATACCATCATGATAACTAAAAAACTAAAGTTGATACAAACTGCCCAAAATAAGCTTTTTAAATCGAAAATCTTTGAGTCTCATCTTTATTGCTTTTTTTAGATCTCATAGCAGTAACTCATAGCTACTATCTAGCTTTGATGATATGATCATTACACAAAGCAACAAGTAGACTGATTAGCGCAACTGGCATTGTGTAGTTATGAATTTTGTACTTTCTTCCTCTTCAAATACTGCAAAATCATTTGTTCTAAGTTTTTTTTTGTAGGAAGAATATCCTTGTAGTAATGAGTCAGCTTCATAATCAATGACAGACAGTCGATTAGTAGTGTATAGTTTCAGCTGCAAGTTAAAGTATGATTTAAATTAAAACATAACAGAGCAAATAAAAATAATTATAAATAATTGTAATTTTTCAGCTAATTTCCTAAAAATTTAATTAATATCTATGACGTATAAAATGTATAATTTATATACATGTACATCTAATAATAAGATTTCATAGCCCATCCCATAAATCCACGAGGAGTACATACATACATACATAAATTATTTGTATAATAAATGATAGCATTCATTTTTAAAATGACTAACCATATAGTGGCATCGTTCAAAAGTTTAATCTTCTCTATACCTTTTATGTGTTGACAAAAATGGGTCAACAGTAATATTTGCATAATATATGACATCTGAGTAGGTCCTTAGTGATAAAGCTTGAAGAGACTGTGGATACGAATATATGAGAACTTGGGAAGAGAACCAACGATAAATATAGATAGATGTGTCGTTAGTTGATATACTGTCATTGTTTGCAACTACATAAGTCACTTCCACTATTAATGCTGGATGTGATTTGCTGGATAAAATGCATGCACTAAATTTAGCAGTTCTCATCACTAGATAGTAATGACTCCTCTAGTTCTTTGAAAGAACCAATACACTTTTCAGAATAAGTGACTGATGAAAGAAGGATAATTAAAACAACACTACAAAAAAATAATTGTTGATTTAATTATTTTTTGAGGTTATTTTAATTGAAACTGAGGTAACCACTTTCATGGTTGTAACAACCATAACAAAAATGGGTTATTTTGCCATTTAAATATTACTTAATTTAACCATATTAAATACAGTTGATTATACTGTATAAAAAAGGTAAATTATACTATAGAAAAAGGTTAAATGTACTATAAGTTTAAGTTAATTTTACATTTGAAGAAACGTTTTAAGAAATGAATATAGTTGATTTAAATATTAACTATTACCGTTATAAATAAAATTTGGCATTTTAACCTTTTCATAATTGTATAATTACAATACCCCATTTAAAATAATATGAACCTTTATTGAAAATAACCTATTCAACAACATGTTTCAATGATAGACAACATGTATAATGAGTGTTCTAGTAAACAAAAAACAGTATTATTATGAAATAAATTTCCTGATATCAGTTGCGATCGAGAGAAAGCTACCGCTTTAGCTTTTTGTAACTGCCAGTTGGTAAATTAAATACCGACTCTTGAAAAAATAGACACACCTCCAACACTTCAACCATGTACTCCAAGTTAAGTACATAAAAGGAGGAGAACCAGGTCATCAACATCTCAGAGAACGAATGGGACGTTGTCAAAACGACACCTTCTACATATAAGAAAAACTGAGCACTGCCATCTTCTCTATAAAATCCAATAAAGTGAGGACCTGAATAGCGTGAGCATTCTGAGGCAACATCAGCTATATCATCCATTCATCTAGAAGGATAAAATTTCAGTAAGCATTCTAAATAATTAGAATTTACAAACTTACTTTCGTTCGTCATAAATATACGAAATAGCATTAATCACACCTTTTTTAGGAAACAAATGGCAAAGTAGTGCTAAGGCAGTTTTAGCATTACAGTCTATATCACCTGTAAATTAAAAGTAATACATTTCAATTAATAATCACTTACTACCTTGATATTCAGCCTCAACTCTTTTTTAAAAATCCTATAGTTTTTCCTTTTAACGAATTTCCATACGCTATTATAGCAGGAACCCATTTGTTCATCCAATTTGGGAAACATGTCTTAAACACATCTTTCTTGTCAAGAATAAGGTCCATCTCATTTATAATCTACAAATGTAAAAATACATGAAAAACGAGTGAAACCAATGTCAACTAACCACATAGAGAATTTCAATTCCTGAAATTTGTCGATCAGACCAGAAGCAGTAATTTCCGAAGATTCGTTTAATATTTCTTCACGTCTGTACATAAACGTTTGGTTACATAAAGAAATTATTAATTCTTTTCGTGGCTTTTCATTTCTAGCTCTTTATAAAGAGCCGATTTATTACGAGATAATGTGATATGATCATCATTGAAACCTTTCATAGGAAGATACCGGTCCTCCAAATTCTGCTTCTTCGGCCTACCCCTCTTTTTCTTGGGTGTTCCTTCAATGTCAGGTCCATGTGTCGCTACGAGAAGCAGCTTTCAATTATTAATAAACACGCTCAATTATTTTTTTTCTCCCATGATCCCTATAAAAGTTGCATTGGTATATAAGAAGTCAATTATGACAACTAACTTACATAACCACTGACTTTGTCCCCAAGGTCCTCCAAAAATTTGTACTTAGATACAAGCATTTTGGCTGCTTGGGTGCAAAATGCTTTGTCTGGATTATTTTTACTATACGAGAACATACTCGTAACAAGGTCACGGACAATTTCGTTACGAAGAGAAGGTGTTAATGCCCTCCGTTGATCCTCAATTGTTACTTTATGAATACAGTCCATGATAGTTGGTCTCCATGTAGATGGAATTGTAAACTTTTCCTTTGCTTGAAGATACAGATGATCCAATTGAATGAACAGAAAACAAGTCATCACAATCTGAACTGCGTGGAGAAAAAGGAGATGCCATATCAAATGTCAAGCTACTCATTTCTGATGACATTGGTGGACTGTATATTGATGGAGAGGATATTGATGGACTGATTGTAGTAGTAGTATTGTTAGGATTAGTCTAAAAATGAATAAACAAATCTTGGTGGTAAGAAAATAAACATACCATTTGACATGAAACTGTGCTCTCAATCGAATGATTTTTTTAACTACACCAATCTTTGTCACAAACTTTAGAAATGTCATCTCAGTGAGCTCCATAAAGGCTTCTCCATCTACTTCATGCTCTATAACAATAAACACAAACCATAGTACAACATTAAGAAGGTTCATAACTGTTGGAATAGTAAATTGACTTTATCACTTAATCATTATTAATTAATTAGTAAGTGTTTTATTTGTATAGATGCACGTGTTTTTCAGTCTCTAGAAAAACATTCTAGAACTCTTATCATTCTGTTGCATATTATAAATTCTTCAGTTTGTCTATTTCAGCTTATTCATTATTCAGTAAAATAACAATAACCGCTACAAATCTCAGTACTGATCTATACTAAGGCGAACGTGCACACATAGCGGCTTAAGTACTGAAACTTACCACGGAGCTTATCACATACGTCAATTGGTATACTCTTGTCAAGAAGTAAGTCAAACAGCTCATTATAATCCATATCTCGATTGAACTCGGTCATTTTCGGCACTTTATCAATAATATTTACCAAGCAGTTAGCAACTAGATTTTACACCATGTGCTTCTAAAATCGTCACGTGACCTTGACTCATTATTAACCCTCACTCCTATAGTAGTTTGTCATGTCTGCCTCTGTTGTCACAATGTCAGATTTGTGACCTTTATCTCCAAATTTCCGCCTTCATGTTAGTCCTCTTCGTCTTGTTCATTCAAAAGATTGTAATTTCGATGTAAACTGTGGAATAAAAGGATGCACCAGAAGGTTTTAGCCTTTTCTTATGACACAATAGCTTACCTTGGTATTTTAATTCAAGAATACTTAACACTTTTTTCAAAACTCTCTATCCAGCTACAACATTAAAAACCTAAACATCATTATATGATTCATTATCCTTCAGAAATAAGCATGTTTGGGCCTCTAATTTATTCTTGGACTATGCGGCAAGAATCTAAGTTAAGTTTTGCTAAAAGGGTGTCATATTTGAGTAATTATAAGAATGTGAGTAAAACTGTGGCTAAAAGACATCAGTACTGGCTCTGTCATAAGATTATATCTGACCCTTCTCTCCTTTCTCCATCTTTAAAATAAGTCCAGTATGTGAAACCAATCCATTGTCTACTGAACCAAATTTAAGTTCAAGCAAAATTAACAAGGCTTTCATCTGGCTTAGATTTATTTCAATTGTCAAACACCCTAAGTGGGTTTAAGATGCAAAGTTTCATCTTTTAAAATGGGTTATTATGTTTTACTGAAGTATGACATTTATGAACATCTGTTTTTGTAAAAATCATTGACTTTGTTATTTTGAGAAGGTATTTTCATAATATGCGTTGAAGAGTATCATTCGTCTTTTTTTTATTCTCTCTACAATTCATTTGTCATGTAAGTCATGGTACTTTCTCTGCTTTGGAGGTCAACAACCTTTATGATCATCGTCTATTCATGCTAAGTATAGTTTTGTAAAAACTGAAAAAGTCAATTTACATTCTTTGCCTTACTTGTATTAATATTGAAATAACTTTTAATGGTTTATTTAATTCAATAATTGTTGTAAAATTAACAAAAATATTAGGTTAAAATAATCAGTAGCTTGTTAAAATAATTTTTAATGGTTAATTTAACATTATTTCAGTCATAACAAACAGTAAGTCAGTTAAAATAACTTTAAATATATGGTCAAATCAAAAGAAACATCTTAAATTAAACAAAGCTATTGAATTAACCATTACTAGTTGATTCAAAATATATTCTATGTTGAAATGAGTTTCACAAAATAGTTGTTTTAAAAATACATGGTTATTTCAAATAAAATTTTTTATAGTGAAGAGTCTTACTGACATTTTATTTCAACCTATTAAATAGAAAATGCATTTATTTTCATTCATGCTGCAGTGTTTGTTAATTGCAAATAAAATTTAATGAATCAATGTTTAGAAAGTTAAAGGACCATCAATAACACAAAGTCATCTTATAATTTGAGGCTAAGTTTGTAATATATTATAAAAATAATTGTCATATAATTATAGAAAAATGCCTACTAGTAATTGATTTTACTTCACACAAAGTAAACACTTACCAAACAATTTATCCTTACCATATAAGGTGCAAACAGTCCTTGTGTGCTTTTCAATTCACAAAAAAGTGCAGTTTAGTATGTATTTCTGTTCACAAATTTTTAGACAGCAAAGTTAACTGGGCATATAATATATATATTATATATATATATATATATATATATATATATAGCATCCCGCTACATCACAAATGTTTAACATAAAAGATTACTAAATAAAACTTGAATGCAACTTTAATAGTAGTTGTTAAAAAGGGATTCATTTTAACTAATACTATCAATGTAATATAAAAGAGTTTTAAAATAGTAGTGAACTGGTGTACATTTATTTAGATAAATAATACATGCATTGGGGATCAGATAGGGAATAATAATAATGAAAAGTATTGAAGATTCCTTGTCACAGTTGTAGTAGGGTTGGGATACATGACCAGGAGGCCATAGCCTCACAAAAGAGAGGACGTGTATGCAATTGCAATTCAAACAGTAACAAAACAAACTATAGCAGTTTTGCTTATGACCATATTAGAAGTTTAAGTACTTACTTATAGATTATGAATAAAAATAGCTGAGTCACAATGATAGACAGTATTCATAAAACGTGTTTCTTGTGATGCTACATTATCTACTTTCACACTCTGTACTTATGAAATGATGAACATAGTTAAATTACTATGAACATAATTACATATGGTTATTAAATTTTTTTTTAGCTTGATGCTGCATCATGTAGTTGTACACTCCTTCCTTGGTGTGAGGTTATAGCTATAGCCTCCTGGTATGACCTACCTCAGGTATATTTATAGCTGAGTTAGGTAGGTCATGAATACAGCTCCCCCCACCCTCCCCGAGATCGGACATACCATACAAATACTATTTTGATTTCACTTAAAAAACAGCTGTGACAACTGAACATGTGTGTTAGTGTGTTGCAGCAAATAATGCAACACAAGGTCACCTTATTTGTATGTATATGACATCAACTACTGTTTTAAACATAATCTATAGTCATTTGCGGCAGAGAGAGGGCAGGGGCAATCATAAAAGACATAAATATAGGGGAAAGCCCTATAGTGCTAAGTGTTACACATGATATTAATTTTTTCTATCTGATCCATTATTTTTCTGAAAAGTACCTATACAACTCACATATTACAGTGACAACAGTACTAAACAGGCTGAGAAATTCAAAGACAGTTTTCTTAGCTTTATAGTGAAAATTTGCAGTAAAAACGTCTTGGCGTGGTCAGTGATGAAAGGGTTTAAACTATATTAAAGAGAAAAATAAATAAGACAGTAAATATAAACATATGTTAATGTGTTCAAAGGAATTTGGGTGAGGTTCCAAGAGTATCATCAATTATTAAGTTTGTGTTATACCACGAGCATATATGTGTCAATAATGGTTGAACAATGTATATTTACTTGAATGAATAAACATAAGCTTGTGAAGAGAACAAAGAAGAATTTCGACACTTGATTACAACTAATAATGACTTGTTTTGCCCAAAGAAAGTAAGAGAATTAGGGAGGAGAATATGTACCTTTGTTAGAGGAAGATATACCTGATAGAATTGTTATCAAAATAACGATGGAAATGCAAAAGTATTAAAGGGTGGAGGATCTGGTTAATTTTACTCAAATATTTTAATGGTGTAACTTTAATTTTAACTTTAGGAATGTTCTATTGTTCGTTTTGGACTCTCCTTCTGTTATTTCTTATAGTGAGATCTTTGTTCATTTGTGTTTTCAAATAGAAGCTATCTACAGAAAAAGAAATATTAAGATATCATTGTAACACATTAGGATAGAATTAAAGAATTATGCAGATCTTTTAATCCAGTCTTCGGATGAATTATAATAATTGTTTTTTTTCAATTTCATTATGAGTTTGATGTTGATGTATAGGAACTTCTAGATAGGGAAGAGTATATATAGAATGTAATCCCAAACTGCCAAAGTTATATTGTTAGGGAAGTAGAGTCGAAGATCAATGACGGACAAATCTATTCTCGGACACTTTTTCTTCTAAAAATTTGAAGACAGCTTATTGTTCCGTACAATGTGGCTCTGGTTATGCTCAATGAATACACTTTCCTTGCACAGTTTCCTAACTAAACTCCGTTTTGTGAATGAGCTCCGTTTTTGGTGCTTGTACGGACTTAATTGTATTTTGCGGACACGTGGTATGTTTTGGCGGACAACACAACCTCAAGTTTAAAAACGTTAGCTAGGAGTTTTCTGTCAGTTTCTGAGTCTTTCTCTTTCTATCAACTAAATCTACCTCAAGTTAAACCTTATCCAGGACTCTCTCGTATTAACTATTGTGGAAAGAATCAAACATGGTAATTTGTGATAATGTATAGATGTCCATGTGGAAGACTTGATGGCTTGAGCTATGTTGTTAGCAATACCTTAGTCAACCCTGGCCATTTTAGTGATTAGTAAATATGTCTGTAATAACAGAGTCAGTTCACTTTTTTAATAATAAGAGTGTTGTACTAAGGCTTAATAGCTGCTGACTTTATGGACTAACTTTACTATAAGTAGGTAAACATGTGATAGATATTTGAATTATAATAATCTGAGTGAAATAAACTTTTAAATGATAATCAATTAATTATATGACAATATTATTTGTTTTTAATACCTTTGAGAAAAAAAAGATAAAGTCATCCCGTAACTAAAAATATGTCATAGACCATGTATTATACTGTAGGTATGATTTATAGTCACAAGAATAGGAGGAAGGGTAGGCAGATAACATGTTAAAGTCACTAGTCATTATTTTGATAGAGAGATGAGTTCTAATGAGTTGCTTATTCAAAATTCATGATATGATCAAAGGCTCTAAATATTTTGCAGTATATAGTTATATCACATGTAGTCATTGGTGCAATGTATAGTCTTTGTTATGTAGTAGAGAAGAGATGTATACCTTCAAACATACTAGTAGACATATCTGCCTTACTTATTTGTTTTCATTGGTCTTATTGAATCTTCAGAAATGCAGTAGTCCACTACAATGAGCTAAAATCTTTCTATCTTTTTATACATAACTAGGAGTCTCTATACAAAGCTATGACAATTAGTTGTGAAAAACCTTTGTACAAATGACTTATTGCAAGCCATAAAGTTTATGTGCTTTAAGTGGGTGCTGAGACAATTAATTGTTTGAAAAATGCAAGTCCTTTTTTAAGTGCCCCTGACATGAGTCTATTTTTCTTTGTTTATATATGATTTATTATGTTATAGTTACATCTCTTTAATAGCCTAGGTTATCCTCTGGAGGAAAAAAAGCCAAGGGATAGGCACTACAAGCGGTGGAGTGAGACCCAGTTACGTATAGCAGCAAAGGACGTGGCTAAAGGACGATTTACTCTTAGAAAAGCTGCTGAAATGTATAATGTGCCAAAGTCAACATTATGGGATAGAGTGTCTGGTAATGTCTCTTTTGGTGCTCACAGTGGACCCCCTAGATACCTAAATGACATTGAAGAAGAAGAACTAGTAACATTTTTGGTAGGTTCAGCTAAAATTGGCTTCGCTCGGACAAAGGAACAAGTTCTTGTATTGTTAGAGCAGCACTAGCAAAGAAACGTCAATGTGAAGTTGAAGATATCAATGTCACTACTGGTGGTGGGGCTCATTTGTGAAGAGGCATCCAAAACTACGATTAAGATATGGATCCAAATTAGCATATTGTAGAGCTATTGCAGCTAACCCAGATGTCATAAATCGATATTTTGACTTGCTTGAAGAAACATTGAAGTCTAATAATTTGCTTGAATCACCAATGCTGATTTTAACTGTGATGAGAGCGGGTTCCCATTGCAACATAAACCTGGCAAAATAATTGGAGTACAAGGTCAGAGAGATATTTCCTGTATTACTAGTGGTGATAAAGCCCAAATTACTGTTTTGTCAGCATGCAGTGCTTCTGGTTACCTTTTGCCTCCGATGATAATTTTTTTGATCGGAAAAAACTCAAGCCCAATTTCACAACAGGAGAAATCCCAGGTACTGCATATGGGTTGTCTAAAAATGGATGGATAGATTCCGAATTGTTTCAGGAATGGTTTACTAATCACTTCTTACTTCACATCCCTCCACAACGACCCATCTTGTTACTCCTGGATGGACATTTTCACATTACCAACCTCAATTGATCAGGACAGCTGCTGCAAATCAGATCATCTTATTTTGCTTGCCACCTCATACAACTCATTTGTGTCAACCACTGGACAGGTCATGTTTTAGCCCCTTAAAAAGGCATACAATAATGAGTGTCATCTCTACATGTCCTATAATCCTGGGAAAGCCGTTAATAGATTTAATTTCACCGAAATTTTTTAGTCGAGCCTGGACAAAGGCAATGACACCAGCCAATATTGTTGCTGGGTTTAGATCCACTGGTATATACCCCTTCAACAGGTATGCAGTATTACGTTACTTGCAACTTGAGGAGGATGGGAAAATAGATATGATAGCCTCCAAGATGGGACTGTTTCTTCCTCTTTATAGCCCAGCTAAGTCTCATCCTCGTACCTGTATTACTTCCGATAGTGAAAGCATTGATTATTATGAGGAACACACTTGTAGTGAAGACAGTACCTGTGGTTACTATGGTAACTTTTCTGGCAGACGAAGATTGCATTACAAAAGTTCAGCCATCTACTCTTCATGATTTTCTTACTTACCTCAGCTACCAAGTAATGAGGAAAAAACAACACAGTGCTCGTGTTTTAAACAAGTTCTGAAAATCTTCAGTTGATAAGAGAAAAAAGAAATGAAGAAAGCAGATGAATTAAAAGCTAAAGATCTTAGAAAGCAACAGCGAGAAAAGAAGGCAATGGAACGAGAACAGAAAAAGAAGGAAGTAGAGGAGAGAGAAAAAATAAAAGAGCAGTTGAAAAAGCCGAGAAAGAGAGACAAAAAGAAAGAAAAAAAACAAAGTGAACAGAGTACATCAAAATTGATTTTACAGAAGAAAGAGCACAGGTCGGTTTTCTAGGAGGTATGAGAATGGTTATGATCTACCTGACATCAGATATGAAAAATGGAAAAAATATTCCATCCTGAAGAATTATCTTTAGACGCTACAGCATGTAAATCCAGTGATGGGAGACATCAGTCTCAGTGAAGTAGATGAGAATAGTAAGTGATACAGCCTGAGGTTAATTATACTTTGAATTTATGGCTTGCTATTTTAGAAAGTGCACTAGAACAGTCACCCAAAAGTTCTCAAATTTCCAGTATGTGTAATGTATATATATATTGAAGTATTTATGAGTTAAATAATCCTTGTTACAGGGAGGAAGAGATGTACCAGGAGTACTAGCAAGAGAAGTGAAGAGATAGAAACTCAGTGAATATGACAAGAATGGACTCAGTGATAATGGTATGTGACATTTGATTATAATTAAACCTTGACTAGTGGCTTGCCATTTTAGAAACTACACTAGAACAATCAAAGACATTACCTAAAAATTCTCAAATTTCCAGTATGTGTAATGTATATATATTGAAGTATTTATGAGTTAATTATCCTTGTTACAGGGAGGAAGAGATGTACCAGAAGTACTAGCAGAGAGGTGAAGAAGAGATAGGAGTCATAGGACTCAGTGAATATGACAAGAGTGGACTCAGTGATAATGGATGTGACATTATATTATAATTAACCCTTTAATAGTGGCTTGCCATTTTAGAAACTACACTAGAGCAGTCAAAGACATTACCTAAAAATCTCTCAAATTTCCAGTATGTGTAATGTATAAAATTGAAGTGTTTATGACTTAATAATCCTTGTTACAGGAGGAAGAGATGTACGAATACTAGCAATGAGAGGTGAAGAAGAGATAGGACTCAGTGAATATGACAGAAATGGACTCAGTGATAATGGTATGTGACATTTATATTATAATTAACCCTTTGACTAGGCTTGCCATTTTAGAAACTACACTAGAACAGTCCAAAGACATTACCTAAAAAATTCTCAAATTTCCAGTATGTGTAATGTATATATACTGAAGTATTTATGAGTAATTATCCTTGTTACAGGGAGGAAGAGATGTACCAGAAGTACTAGCAAGAGAGGTGAAGAAAGAGATAGGACTCAGTGAATATGACAAAGAATGGACTCAGTGATAATGGTATGTGACATTATATTATAATTAAACCCTTGACTAATGGCTTGCCATTTTAGAAACTACACTAGAACAGTCAAAGAATAATCTGACAACCAGTATGAAAATATTCACAATATAATAATACAATTCATGTATTTTATTACTGAAAAACTATCAGCATGTTCTAATAATTTATGTTTTCATACTAAAGCAACTAATTGGGTGGAATGTGAAAAAATGTTTCCAGTGGTACCACATGATATGTGTTGGGATCAAGAAAGAAAAAATCACTAAATTTTGTTTGTTTTATGTGTGACATTGTAATAATTAACTGCTAGACTTTTTTGTTGTAAAATTATTTCTTCATGCACAGTGAATTTGTATAATAATAAACAGTATTTGTGATTGTCAAATTTGAGTTAATAAATAACAAGAAACTTATCACCTACTTTAGAAAAGCACTTCTCTTAAATGTCCGTTATTCGTCCATGAGTTCATGTTTTCAAAGAAATGTATATTCAGAAACTGTATGTAGAAATTTCTCCAAATTTTGACGGTTAATTCTTTACATCTTATATAGTGTTCAAAAGCAGAGAAAACGTTCAAGCTATAATTGTTACCAAGATATGGTCATCGTTCGAATCTACATAAGAAATGTCCGTATTATAATTATCACAAGTGTACAGGATATATGCTTGTAAATTGTGCAAAGAGATTTTTTTTTCAGTATATTTTTTGCAATAACTATATGACGGATTGGGGCACTCGAAGCTGGTGTCGAAAGTCAGCTTCGAACGCTCCGTTTATTTAAAAACACCAGAGTGTCGATCATCGAGCCACCGCCTCTAACACGTAAATCAGATTAAAATTAAGTGATGTGGCTATAGAGCTAATCTTGCTATCATCTAGACAAAAAAATATATAGAAATGGCTGTAATGCCATAGTGACTGATGATGTTTATCTTTATAAGAAAGAAAAGTCTGGTTGGATAAAGTAAAAAACAATACCAATCAAAGTCTAAGAATGAAATATGTGACAGCTGACAAACTAAGAGTCTAATGTAAAGGATTTCAATCAAGAGTTTCTATAAAGAAAATGATGACAACAGGTTACTACTACAAGTTACTATTAATATATTTTGTAAAATTAAGAAACATACAAAATTTGTTTGAAACAGCATGTTGGGCAAAAATATTGAGATTGAAGACATAATACATACTTACTATGAACCCACCAGTTGCAATTTTTAGTTTACATTAAATTAAATATTAGGAAAACGTCAATTGTTTATCTTACTGTTATCTTCAAAAACTCGATGGTTCTTTTTTCTTCTGTCATTTCAAATGTCTCGAAAATTGAATTTACATTTGTATCATTACTACTGCTGGATTCAAATTAACAAACTTTTTGAAGTTCATTTTTGAGAGCCAAGTAAAAAATGCAAGCAATGTTTATAGGTGAAAATTAGCGAATAGAGCTAACGACACCCCACTGTTGTCACAATGCACCAAATAAAAATAACAACTGTTAAATCTTATATGAAAAGAGACAAAAGAAGAAAGAACAAGAACATGAGTTAGTCCACGGAACCCCCCAATGAAAAATATTGACTTTTATTTTTCCTGTAATTAGACAATGCTGTTGAATTAAAAATATCTCATAATGATCATATAGGGTATTGTTTGTTTAGATAATACATTCATTAGAGAACAATTAGGGAACACTATATACAAAATATTGAAGAATCCGAGCTTCGACACAGTAGTAAGGTTGGTGTAACATGGAAACAATAAGCAAGACAAGTGCTCATAACCTCACAAAGGAGATAAAAAGCATTTGCAACTGCAATTCCAAAAGAGATAGACAACTGTATAGCAGTCTTGTTCATGAACCATATTTGGAAGTTTAAATATTTATCATGGATATTATGAATAAAATTATTTATATAGCACTTGTGAACATTATATGCTATGAATATAATTTATATTTGTGATGTGAAACTGCAAAAAAAGGATCTGGTCAAAACACATTTGACCTGATTTATGGACAAACAACCATCAAAAATTTATCAAACATCTCAGTTTTATTATACATACAGTGGGTATACATGTGTAACTATCCTATATGTATTTGAAACTGTATCTTAATACGTTTTAACAGTGTTTTTTTTAACAAATCATGTCCACAGGTCGTTTTGACGCCACAGAAGTGGTCCCTTTTTGTAAATCAGGACACATTTTACTTAAGTGATCATTAACAATTTTTAGCTCCGTGCTGCATTACGTAGTTGCATGCTACCTCCATCTTTTTATGAAAGTTAACATTCCTGGTATGACTTACCTCAACTACATATATATGATCCTTTGTCTTTTTTAGCTCTCATTTTCATCTCATACTCACGTCTTTGCTGTTTATGTGTTTATTTTGTTCAATATGCATGGTCACAAAAAATTTTTGACTAGCAGTATTGTGGTATTATTTCCTTTATATATACAAACTTTTGCTATTTAAAATTCTTACAATGTTAAGTCTTAGATGTCTGTAGATATTTTGGTTCTTAGACTTGCACTAGTACTGAGATTGTTTTTTTGGTTTTGATTTCATGAATGCTGTCTTCCTTTCCTATAAAAGAAAGAAAAATCAAATACTGTGAGTTATATAGCAACTCTCTATATCTTTTTTTGGTTTTCCGAACATAGAAACTTCGGGAATCGGCAAGGACATTTCTATAAATAACTCATCTTCTAATATAGGTGTTACTTCCCTAATTACCTAACACCATAAGTTTGTGAGTTTGAGGTAATTTTCAATAATATACTCTTTGCTTCCTGAAGTTCCTAGTATATAAAACACAAATGTTAATGAAATTTTTAAAACCCAAATTATTAAGATTGATAAATTGAAATGTGCTTTATTCCCTGATTTTAACCTATTGTGATTCAATGATTAAGTTCCACTATTCTTTTTTTCTGCAAAAAAATCTTAATTTATTGTTCTATTATGAAACACAATTGTACAAAACGTTAATAAACAAAAAGAAAAAAGTAAAAACATTCCTATCATTAGTGTGACAACAATTCCTGTCAGATATCTTTTTCTCAAAACAAATGTTCAAACTCTCCTCCACAATTCTCATACTTTCTTGGCAAAGAGTAGTACATCATTAGATTTCATCAAATACTAAGATTTTTACTCTGATTCTCTCACAAGTTATTTTTTATTCTTTAAGTATTCCAACCAATTTATTTTAATTAACCATTTGGATACTGGCACATATATGCTAGTGGTATAAGATAAGATAATAATTGATGATACTCTTGGACCTTGACCAGATTTCCTGGGACTTACAACATACACTTTGCTGTCTCATCATAGTTTTGACGTTTTTTAACTTTTAATTTAACCCTTCCATTACAACACACGCCAAAACACTCTACGGCAATTTTGTGCTTTAACACACTTTGAGGTTCTCAGCCTTGGATTTTTCGAAGTGTGTATCGCTACATTATGTGAGTTAAATAGGTACTTTAGAGTAATAATTGACCATATAGAAATAACTAATATCATATAAAAACTTAGTACAGTAGTAATGCTTTTCAAACATACTTTTACATTTGGGGGATGATTGCGTCCTCTGCCCTTTCTCTGATGCCACTGACTATAAAAAAATATTTTGATATTATGTCACATACGTTTGGTTTATTTATGTTGCATTATTATTTCAACATAAATCCAGTTGGCAAAATTAAACTGAAAATCAAGAGTATTAGTTGTAACCGTAATTATTGTTGTATGACATGTCTCAGCTATATATAATGGACTACCTGAGCTATATATATATCTGAGGTAGGTCATAACCGAAACCTATAGCTATAGCCTCAACAAGGACGAATTAGGACAGTTATGCGAATACGCGAAAAAATTATCGACCATCATAAGTAAATATATAATTATATTCATAGGAATTTAACAATGCCACATGATTTCACAAGTCATTGAGTGTGCATGTACATAATGCATTATCATCAAAAACATGCATTTAAGGTAATATGTAATTAAATATTCATTTGGGACTTAATCATAATTTACCATAATGTCATAATCAAGCACTTTATGTCACAGTTTAAAATGTTTGTGTGCGTGGTTAGCGCGTGAAAGGATTAAATAATATTTAGCCACTCTAACGATCTTTTTATTGAGACAATAGCAACTTTGGAAACTGTAAGGACACTTCTATAGCCCGCCCGAATCAATTATCATCTTCTCATAAGTGTTACTTACTCTTCCCTAAAATTACCTAACACCATAAGTTGTGAGTTTGAGTATACTTTCAAGTATATACTCTTTTGCTCCCTAAGTTCCTAGTATATAAACAACAAATTGTTGGTAATGAAATTTTTTTTAAAATAATAATTGCATATTAAGCTAGATAAAATTGTGCTTTAATTCCTGATTTTAACCTAATGTGGTTCAATAATAAGTCCAATATTCCTTTCTTCTTGCAAAAATCTTCAATTTTTGTTCTATTATTAAACATAATTGTAGAAAAACGTTGCTAAATAAACCAAAATAAAATAAACAAGAGGAATAAACAAAAGGAACAATAAACCATTCCTATTGCTCTTCTGCCCTTTCTCTGATGCTAACTGAATATAAATAATTAAAAAAAACATTATTTACTGCAACATACAGTTATGTTGGTGTTGGCAAAGTTATGTTTTAAACTGAAATCAATAGTATTTAATTTTTGCAAGATAATTATGTTGTATGACATGGGATGCAGCCGATATATATGGACCTACCTCATTATATATATATGGCTAAAGTAGGTCATACCAATAGGCATATAATTATAGCCTCATAAGGCTGAATGAAATGCACGTATGTATGCCAGCATAAGCTAAAAAAATGTATTGACCATATAAGTAAATATATAAATTATATTCATAGTAATTCAACTATGGTTCATTATGATTTCACCAATGCCAAAGTGTGCAAGTATTATCAAAAACACCTTTTAAATGAATAATATTAAATTTAAGATGTATTAAATCTCTTTTGACTTAAATTGTAGTTTATACTCAATTCCTATAATAAAAGTGGTATACTAATTATTGCTTCTTGATTGTCACTTTGAGGTTTTATGCTATAAAAGCCAGTCCCTCAGATAGAAGTAATAAAACGTTGTGGAATTGAAAACCTCTTAGACTACTATGGTTTGTCTATTACTTTATAATGTTAGTTGCATGCTCTTTCTCTGCTTTGCAAAACTATGGGCTCCTAGTGACGTTTTTTTTGTTTCCATGCCATACCAGCCCTACTACTATATGAGGGGGGTTTTTCAATACTTTTCATTATATTATTCCCTAACTGTTCTCAACTATATATTGCTTACTCTAAAAAAATGACATATCAATTTTCTACTATTTAAAACTCATTCTTATGATACTCTGATAGTGATTAGTTAGCCTAATGGTTTGTTTAATAGATGCACTTTTTTATGACATAAAAGACCATTGCATTTGGTAAGTATAAAGTGTTTGTAATATAGATTGTTTGGTATGTGTCTACATTCCTGTTACATGAATGTAATTAAGCATATTTCTATAAATATATGATTTTTTTGTTATTGATAGATTCGTATATATGAACACATTTATTGTTATTTGTAAATTGAAAAACATTGCATCCTATCAAAAGGATATCTTTTAGGTTTTATGTAGGTTAAAATGTCAGTACGACTTTGGATTTTAGTTTGCCTTCTTCAACCAGGTCACTTATCTCGGAAAAAGTGTATTGGTTTCTTCAAAGAACTAGGGAGTCATTACTATCTAGTGATGAGAACATGCTAAATTTTGTGCATGCATTTTATCCAGCAAATCAACACCAGCATTAATAGTGGGAGTCACTTATTGTAGTCAAGGAAAATGATTAGTATAAACAAACTAACAACAACACATCTATTTATGTTTATCGATGGCACACAATACCAAGGTCTTGTATATTTCTATCCCACAGTTTCTTTCAAGGTTTATCATTAAGGACCTATTCCAATTGACATATATTAGGCAAATATCACTATTGACCCATTTTGTCAAAACATAAGCAGTATTGAAGAAGATTAGACTTTTGAATGATGCTTATATATGGGGTTAGTCATTTAAATTAATCAAGAACATGAAATTATGTTTTTTAAGTGTAATTCATATAAAGTAAGCAAACATCCAGTTGTTAAAATAATTGGTTTATCAAAAATATATTATATGCAATTGTAATGTGTGTTATAATCATGATCAGAGATGTACGTTATAAATACATTAGACTAATAAAAAATGATATTTTATTTGATATATTTAAATCTTACGATAAAATTCATACCAACAGGTCACAATTATTCCATAAATTTACAATTGGTATTTATGGAGGACTATAATTCTAGTTATAGGATGTATGCTGTGTATTATATGTGTATATACAAATATATATCATACATATTTGTTACAAATAAATGAATATTTTTTAGGACATTTCTGATAAAACATTTGTTTTTATTAGGATTTGTACAAAGTACAAAAAAATATAAATAAAAAAGGTTGGGATGATAAATACCCAAAATTGCAAATGCAGTAGGCACAGCACATTGTACACACAAATACAAAAATCCTTAAAATGTAATCTGAAAACTATCTAGTTGAAGATTATACCTACTGTTTGTTGTTATAGATTGGCACACCCTGTTTCTGAACTTTTGGTTATTGTCATATTATTATATACCCGTTTTCATTTCAAATGGTTTTTATTACTGCTTTACTCCTTGTTTAATTGGTAATAAACAATAACATAAAATAAAAAATTTAATTATTGGGACTAATACAACATTCTAACATTTTCACCATTAATATTTTATAAGCAGCCCTTACTTAACTAAACAGATTTAGTTAGTTATGAATGATTTGGTGTTTCATGTTAACTTATTTTCTTTATATCTGAATTCATATTTGCTTTCTAATTTTTTATTTTTTTGATTTTTTTGTAATTATAATTATCTATTCAAACAAGTTTGCTATATGCTTTTTAAAGGTGTTTTAAGGTGGACAGACTCAACAATGACAATTAAGATGGCTTATATAAGCTGAAGTAAAGATTTTATATTCAGGTCAAGCCCTACATATTAAGCAATACTAAATACTGTGTGTCATGATTGTTTAAACATATTTAAATGCCTTTTTCTAATTTTACAGCATGAAACTATTACACTACTCATCGATTATCTGTCATAGATAAGGGAGCCTGACTCAATGCATACTAGGATATTCTTCTTACAAAAGAAAATTAGAAACAAAATGATTTGCTGCGAGTATTGAAAAGGAAGATATATACGAAGTTCACATATATATATTAACCAATTGCAGCAAATCAGTTGTATTTTCTCTGACCTTGTGGGATTGACACACATCATCAATGTTGGATGTAACTATGAGTTTACTTGTATCGAAAAAAAAATCTAAAACACGTAATAAGAGAATACTCAAAGATTTTCGGGGGGGGGGGGGGGATTTTTCAAACATTAGCGATAGAGCTAAGAAACCACTGTTGCCAATGCACCAATAAAAATAAAACTGTTAAATATGTATATGCAAAAGAGACAAGAAGAAAGAACAAGAACATGAGTTAGTCCACGGAAATGAAAAATAATTGACTTTTCTTTTTTCCTGTAATTAGACAATGCTGTTTTAATTAAAAATATCTTCTATAATGATTCATTATGGTGTATGGGTTGTTTGTAATACATCATTAGAGAACAATAGGGAAACTATATAACAAAAAATATATTGAAGAATCCGAGCTTACCACAAGGTAGGTTGGTGTGTAACATGGAAACAATAAAGACACAGACAAGGATCATCCTCACAAAGAGATAAAAGCATGCCAACTGCACTTCAAAGAGAGAAAAACTGTATAGCAGTCTTGTCGACATATTTGGAAGTTTTAAATTATCATGAGATTTATGAATAATAAAAATATTTATATAGCATGTGTGAAATTATATTGCTATGAATATATATATTTGTGATGTGAACTGACAAAAAAAGGAATCTGTCAAAACACATTGACCTGATTATGGGACATACACCCTCAAAAATTCTCAAACATTCAGTTTTGTATACATACAGTGGCTATACTGTGTAACTGATACATATGTATTTGAACTGTATTAATAGTTTTAACAGTGGTTTTTTTCACAAATCATGTCCAAGGGGTTTGAGGAAGTGGTCCCTTTGTAAATCCGGACCCATTTCTTAAGTGATCATTAACAATTTTTAGCTCGTGCTGCTTACGTAGGTGCATGCTACCATCATTCTTTGAAAGTAACATTCCTGGTAGACTTACCTCCCTACATATATATGATCTTTGTTTTTTAGCTCTCATTTTCATCTCATACTCACGTTTTGCTGTGTATGGGTTTTATTTTGTTCAAATGCATGTCAAAAAAATGTTGACTAGCAGTATTGTGGTATTATTTCCTTATTATACAAACTTTGCTATTTAAATTCTTACATTAAGTCTTGATGTCTGTCAGATATTGGTTTTAGACCTTCACTAGTACTGAGATTGTTTTGGGTTTAATTTATGAATGAGTCTGCCGTTCTATAAATGAACAAACGTCAATAATGTGAGGTATATAGCCACTTCTATATCTGTGTTTTGAGACAATAGAAACTGGAATCTGCAAGGACATTTCTATAAATTAACTCATATTCTCAATATAAGGTGTTAAATCATAAATAACCTAAACATAAGTTGTGGCGTGGAGGTAAATTTTCAATAGATACTCTTTGCTTCATGAAGTTCCTATTATATAACAACAAAACTGTTAATGGAAATTTTTAAAACCATTATTAAGATGGATAAAATTGGTGCAATGTCTTTAATTCCCTGATTGTAACATATTGTGATTCAAATGATAATGTCCACTATTCTTTTTTCTGCAAAACTCTTAAATGTTATTGTTCTAGTATGCAAACACAATTGTACAAAACGTTCATAAACCAAAAGAAAAGTTTAAAACATCCTTATCATTAGTTTGAACAACAATTCTGTCAGATATCTTGTATCAAACCCAAATTTCAATACTCTCCTCCAATTCTCATACGAGTCTTCTTGAAAAGTAGTACATCATTAGATTTCACACATACTACAGATTTTTACTTGATTCTCTTCAAACGTTTATTTTTATTCTTTTAGATTACCGCATTTATTTAATTAACCATTAATGGGACACATATAGGCTAGTGGTATAAGATAAGATAAGAATTGATGATACTCTTTGGAACTTGACCAAGATCCCTGGGACTACAAAAATCACTTTGCGGTCCTCATCATAGTTTACGTTTTTAAACTTAATTTAACACTCCATTACAAACCACGACCAAACACTCTACGGCAATTTTTTTGCGCTTTACATCACACTTTGAGGTTCTCAGCCTGTTTTGAAGTGTGATCGCTACATTATGGTGAGTTAAATAGGTACTTAGAGTAAAATGGAACCATCTAGAATAATAATATCAGATAGTAAAACTTAGTACAGTAGTAAGGCTTTACAACATACTTTTACATTTGGGGATGATTGCTCCTCTGCCCATTTTCTCTGAATCCACTGATATAAAAAAAATGATTTGAATATTTGGTCACAGACGTTTGGTTTATTTCTGTTGCCGTATTTACGCTTCAACATAAATTCCAGTTGGCAAAATTAAACAAACTGAAATCAATAGGGATTAGTTGTTTAAACAATTATGTTGTATGGACATGGCTCAGCCTATATAGTATGACATACCTCAGCTATATATATAACTGAGGTATGTCATACCATCAACCTATAGCTATAGCCCCTCTCACGAAAGGAACGAATGTTATGCAGTATAAGCGAAAAAATTAGCGACCATATATAGTAATTTATATAATTATATTCATATGTAATTTAACAATGCACATGATGTCACAAGTATTGAGGTTGGGGGCATGTACATAATGACATATCATCAAAAAACATGACAATTTAAGGTAATTGTAAATTATATTCATTTGACTTAATCATAATTACCATAATGTCATAATAAGCAACTTTGGGTCACAGTTTTTAAAATGTCTTGTGTGCGTGGTTAGCCGGTGAAAGATTAAATAATATTTAGCCACTTCTATATCGTTTTATTGAGACAATAGCAAACTTTGGAACTGTAAGGACAATTCTATAGCCGAATACAATTATCATCTTCTCATAGGTGGTACTTTCCCTAACTTACCTAACACCCATAAGTTGTGAGTTGAGATAACTTTCAATATATACTCTTTGCTTCCTAAGTCCTAGTATATAAACAACAAATTGTTAATGATGAAATTTTTTTTAAAATTATAATTCATATTAAGACTAGATAAAAATGTGCTTAATTCCCTGATTTTAACCTAATGTGGTTCAATAATAAGTCCAATAGTTCCTTTTTCGGCAAAAATTCTTCAATTTTATTGTTCTATTAATTAAATAATTGTAGAAAAACGTTGCTAAATAAACAATTAAAAATAAACAAGAGGAATAAACAAAAGGAAAAAATAAACCATTCCTATTGCTCTTCTGCCCTTCTCTGATGCTACTGAATAAATAAATAAAAAAACATTATTTACTGCAACATATATGTCTGTTGGCACAGTTATTGTTTTAAACTGAAATCAATAGTATTTAATTTGTTGCAACATAATTATGTTGTATGAATGCTGCAGCTATATATATGACCTACCTCAATTATATATATATGGCTAAAGTAGGTCATACCAAATGCCTATAATTATAGCCTCATAAGGATGAATGAAAAATGCAAAGTATGTTATGCAGCATAAGCTAAAAAAAATGTATTGACCATATAAGTAAATATATAATTATATTTATAGTAATTAAACTTGGTCATATGATTTCACCAATGCCAAGTCTGCAAGTATTATCAAACACCTTTTAATGAATAATATTTAATTTAATATTAATTAAATTCTTTTTGACTAATTGTAGTTTTATACTCAATTCCTATAATAAAGTTGGTATACTAATTATGTGATCTTGATTGTCACTTTGAGGTTTTATGCTATAAAGCCAGTCCTTAGATAGCAAGTAATAAAATGTTGTGGAATTGAAAAACTCTTAGACTGCTATGGTTTGTCTATTACTTTATAATGTTAGTTGCATGCTCTTTCTCTCCTTTGCAAACTAAACTGGGCTCTTAGTGACGTTTTTTTGTTTCCATGCCATAACCAACCCTCTACTATAGTGAGGGTTTTTCAATTGCTTTTACATTATATTGTTTCCCTAACCGTTCTCTAATTATATATTGCATTATCTAAACAAAATGACATATCAATTTACTACTATTGAAAAAGTCATCTTATGATACTCTGGTAGTATTAGTTACCAATGGAATTGCTTTAATAGAGTTTCCTATTATGAAATGTAATTCAAGATACCATTGCTATATTTCTCAGTATAATATTGTTTGGTTTTTTAGGCCTAAGTTTGGTTATGTGTAATATTCCTAGTTTTTTTTTTTGTAATTCAAGCTGATTTTCAGATATATAATTTTTTTGTTTCATTGATAGATCTTAGCATATGAACACATTTATGTATTTTGTATATTGAAAAACATAATGCATCCTAATCTTTTTATATAATTAGTTTATTTAAATACAATTAAATATGTACAAATTAGACTTTTGCTTTTAGTTTTGGTAAACAAACCAGTAACACTTATTACTGAAAAGTCTAATGGTTTGTTTCAATAGAACTAGAGGAACATATGCATTTTAGTGAGTAAAAAATGTTTGATAAGTGTTACATGCTGTTACCAGCAAATGTAATTAAGCATATTTCGATATGGACACCTGTAAATTTTCCAAGTTTTAGCCTAATTTCACTTAGTAGTCAAGGAAAATGTTTTATGTTTGATTGACGGACCTTTACTTTCTATACATGAAACATCTATTTAAAATTTATTTGCAATTAACAAACACTGCATCCTGAGTTCTTGATATATTCTTATATAGGTTAAAATAAAATGTCAAGGACTTTTGGTTTTAGTTTTCCTTCTTTTCATCAGACACTTATTCTGCAAATATCACTATTGGTTCATTTCAAAGAAAACTAGCAGGATTCAGAAGATTAGACTTTTGAATGATGCTACTATTGGGTTATGCATTTTAAATTAATCACATAACAGCATTGAAGAAGTGAACTTATGTAGTCAGGAAAATACAGTCACTCAACTAAGCAAAACATCTGTTTATTTAAAATGGCACTCCTCCCATAAATATATTTTATCCACATTTCTGTATGTTTATCATTAAGGCATACATGATAACAGAGATTATGTATATATCACTATTGCCCCTTTTGACAATAAACATGCATATTGATTTGATTATACTTTAAATGCTTACTATATGGTTTCATTTAAACAAGTCACAATTAAATTCCATAAATTGTACACTAAGTTGTATTTATGGAGGAGTATAAATCATATTTATAGGATGTATGTCTGTGTATTGTATGTGTATATACAATATATATCCCTACATATTTATTACAAATAAATGAATAAAGTTTTAGACATTTCTGATAAATTTGTTTTTATTTATGATTGTACAAGTACAAAAAAATATAAATGAAAAAGTGGGATGATAATGCCCAAAATTACAAAGTGCCAGTTAGGCTTAGCACATTGTACACACAAATAACAAAATCCTTAAAAAAGTAACATATAACTATCTAGTTGAAGATCCTTGTTTGCTGTATAGATTTGCACATTCTTGTTCTGTACTTTGTTATTGTCATTCTCTTATATAGTCCGTTTCATTTCAAATGTTTTTATTACTTCTTTATTCCTTGTTTTATTTGTAAAAAACAATATATCATAAATAAAATTTAATATTGGGACTATACAACATCTAACATTTTCCACCATAACATTTGGCACCCTTACTTAACTAAAAGATTTAGTTAGTTATGAATCATTTGGAGTTTCATGTCAGCTTTTTTTCTTTACATCTGGATCATATTTGCTGCTAATTTTTATTATATATATATATTTATATATATTTATAATTATCTATTCAAACAATGTTTGCTATAGCTTTAAAGGTATTTTAATGTGGACAGACTCAACAATGACAATTAGATGCTTATATAAGCCTGTAAGTAAAGATTTTTTGTCAGGTCAACCCTACATATTAAGCAATACTAAATACTGTGTGTTTTTAAACATATTTAATGTTGTTTCTAATTTTTCAGCTGAAACTATACACTACTCATCGATTATCTGTCTAGATCATGGAGCTGACTCATCATTACTAGGATACTCTTCTTACAAAGAAAATTTAGAAAACAAATGATTTTGCAGTATTTGAAAAGGAAGATATATACAAAGTTCACATATATGTATTAACAATGCATTAGCCAGTGTATTTTGTTGCTTGCGTAATGACTACGTCATCAAAAGTTGGATAGTAACTATGAATTACTGCATAAGAAATCTAAAAACACGTAATAAAGATGAGAATCAAAAATTTCGATTTAAAAGCTTATTTTGGGCAGTCCATATCAACTTTAGTTTTAGTTAACATGATGATCGTTGTCTTGGATATATATGAAATTCCAAGTTTTTTTTTTTGGGACAGCTTGGAATTCTATACTATGTTCTATATATTATTTAATAATTGTTGGTCTTGTTTGTCCTTTTATTGTGTGTGGAGTCTTTTCAATAATAATAATTGTTCGTAGCAAAAGATAGACCGAAAAAAAAAGGAGCAAACTTATTGCTCTTCCAATGATCTTACTCTGTAGAAAACTCAAATCCTCTAAATGATGTCAAGGAAGGCTGTAATTATTTTACCAATTCGTAGGATCTTTAAACTATACTTCTTTCAAGTGTGGCATTCTGTATTCATGGTACTGGTATTGTCATTGGAGCTTTATCTAATCCACTACAAGTTTTTCTCAACAGTTTCTACAGTTGTTATAGCATTATTTTACTGCACATATACTTTTGCTGACATATATGATCATTATGAAGATATATTTAACGTACATTTTTGCCTAATTGCAGTAGTACCGAGTATTTTCTTTCATCTTACGTCTACTAACTCATGCTTTTGTTCTTCTTCTCTTTCTTTTTCTCTTTTCATATATATATTTAACAGCTGTTATTTTCATTGATGCTGACAATATTGGTATAGTTAACTCCATTAGTAATTTTTTTTCCTATACTATTTGCTTACATTTATTACTTGCTCTCAAAACATGAACTTCAAAAGTTTGTAATTTTGAATCTTCTGGCAGTAGTATGGATACAAATGAAAAGTCGAGATCATTTGTATGGATACACCTGAAAACTCGAGATCATCAGGCAATAGTATGCTATACACCTGAAAACTCGAGATCGTGGAGTCGTCAATGCCCTAAGAAAAGGTAGTCAAGTTGAAGAAAGTGTTGTGAAATATATATGCTATAGTTGTATATATTTATATAAATATATTATGTTTTTAGCTGAAAGTTTTTCCCCAAGCATTCCAACTTTTTTGTGCTGCTTCAAAAATTTTTTTGGGATGTTTCTTATGATTTTTTTTTTTTTTTTAACAAATAACATATTATAACAATATACTAACATTATCAAATACACAATATATCTACAATTAAGCATAATTATGGATTACAAACTTTAAAAACTATGCATTATACAAAGTTAATAGATTATGCTAATTATATATGTACAATGTGCTGTATGGCCCAGTAAAAGTCACTATGAAAAAGTACTGTCATGACAATTATTATCCTACTAAAATTTGTCAGACCGGTAAATATTGCAGACGTTATTCATCCTTATAAAAATATTGCTGGACAATTTTGTCCTATATACCAAAAAAAAAAATTTTTCCTAGGAGAAAAAAATTGGGCTACAATAGGATAATAAAAATAAATGTTTTTTGCAACATTTTATCCTAGGATAAAAAAATGGTTTAAAATATTTTATCCTAGGATAAAATGGTTTTGCTATATTACATCCCAGACCACTTAAATGACTTGCTACATTCTTGTCTAAAAATAAAACTACTTATGTTTTATATAATATTTTAGGTACCATATATATTTTATTTTGTCTATGTTAGAGGGCTGATATTGTTACTATATTACAAAACTGTAATATATAAACTTTGAATTTCGAGTTGACGTCTAAACTCTCAGCCTTGGTCACTTGTATGTCAACAATTTAGAAAGACCCCATTTCATAAAAATCTGTGGCAAATGTAAATTATATGAATATTGTTCTATAATTTTACTCAATAATGATCATTACTTTGAATAAAGTTTCAGTGACATAATAGGTACATTTGCTAGGGAAGGGAATGGCCTCCACCCATTTTGTAAAATAATTCTGAACACAATGAGAATAAAAACCGTTCCCATTTCTAGACGTGGAGACATTGGGCTGACAAAGTCAATTGAATTTGGTGCCATGGAGAATTTATGATTTGGTATGAAGCTCATTTTTAGTGACAATTGGGTTTTTGTTCATCCTCTGACATGGTACAGTAAGCAACCAACATGTGTTGATATAAAAAAACAAATCACCAAAATTAATTTAAAAAAAACTTAGCCTTTTTGGCATCATTTCAAAATTGCATGGGTCCTGGGAAAAAAATTAAGCAGCATAAAAATTGTTTAATATTATAATTTTAAAATACATGTACATGGTTCTATCATTATGGAGTACAAACTTAAAATAATTATAATTTATATAATTTTAATAAATATGCTAGAGCCTACTATTTGGTACAATGTAGCTCTGTATTTGAACATAAAAATGAAATGTGACATTTTAATATGCATGATACTAATGAAGTCCCAATATCAAATAAATATGTGATTTTTGTACAAATCCCTGACACGTTTCATGATATCTTATTCATATAAATCACTGAAATAGACAATCTTGTTATTTCATATTCTATATATATAGTCTTTCATTTTGATTCTGGCTGTAGTTGCTACAGTTAATTGCAAATGGGTCCCATGTGTAAAAAGTTAAAATACTATCTAATACACAAAGTCATCTCATAGACTTTGGTTAATTTGGGGCAAAATTTTTTATAAGATATTTAAAAATATTTGTCATAATTATAAACTATAAAATGCCTAAGTATTCTATCACAGCTCAAAATGCAGTAGTAAGCATCAGTGTACAAAATATGTAAACTCCAAGTTTACACAACATTTACATAGATTTACCAACAATAGTTATGTACTACAATAATACTTAAGGTTTACATTAATTTACATATAGTGTACTGACACAGCTAGTTTTCATTAGTATATGAAGTGTGTAAACTTCATACGTGCAATGCATATACATGAATTTACCAGGTATTCCTATCTTAAAAGGCAATACTTGTGAGGCTCATTTATATTTAATTACTATACTGAATTAACTTTAAAAATTAATATCACGAATTTAGTTTCCGAAATTAGATAATACAGATACAATAAAAACATTTGTTGTCAAAAATAATAACACTGAATTTTAGTTCAAAAAATTAGATCAAATAATACAGATACAATAAAATAATTTTACTGGCCTGCAAAGTCCATATGGTTTAGCAGTAAGCAATGCGACTCTTAATAGATGACTGCTTGATAAAATGACAAGTCAATGAACCAAATGCGTTGTTTGTCCTTCAAACCATAATTTACAGGAGTCTTCCATATAAAAAACGTACGCAAGCAAGCCAAACTGTGTTGATTGTAAATGATGATCAATTACTACACAATAATTATCTTTGACATCCTCTTTGGCAAATATTCTATCCTATTCCTATCATTGATCAGGATGGCTCGTGTCAGAGCCCTAACATGTGATTTTGTGATACATCAACTTTTGCTAGAATCTACGAACTTTCCAATTGATATAGTGGTAGTTGATTAGTGTCCAATACCAAATAGAAGTAATTCATACAATGAATGCAGTCCCAACCATTTCATGAACTGGTGAAAGAATGAGCACCTACTTAAACTGGCCAAAAGGAGCACATGGCTAATGCTCGAATGACATTAGTTACACTATATGGTCTATTATTACTCTGAAGTACCTACATAACTCACATGTTTTAAACGATCCACTGAAAACTATTTCCTGTCTACCATGAACATCCACAGTGAAGTTTTTTCTTTGTACAAGTTGATAACTCTGTAAGGGCCATTTTGTAAGGTGGTTGTAGTGGTTTTCGAACTGCTTGACATCGAATGAAAACATGAGTCAATGTGAAGAGATCTGAGGCTATATGTACAAGTTTCAGTTGTGACTTTGAAAAGGTGGTACTGCACGAAGTCTCTGCATTGAAGATTCAAGTGCTTGTATATAATCTATTATGTCCATAGTGGATGGGAAAAAGGTTCGGGTGAAAAATGCACCTGGTAAACATAGAGTGGTGCCATAACTAACTCTGCCTGGCTACTCCGAGGTCTTTTTGAGTGTGGTTCTGATTCCAAGCAGGATCACAGTAGGCTATTTTGTCTAATGAGCAGGGTGAAGTTGTGATTTGAGTGTTGCTTTGAGTTGACAAATGAAATCTTTCAACGCTAATCCATTAGTAATTGGGTGATACGAAATTGTATGAATATGAGATGTTTGAGCAATTCCAGGAGTTGTTTCCAAAGTCAGATTCAAATGACTTCCACGGTCAGTAGTGATTGTTGATAGAGTTCCAAAGTTGTGAAATCCAACAAACTGATAAAAGCACAAGCGAAGCAGTTTGGCAGTTATGTCTACTATTGGGATGGCTTCTTACCCAACGAGTGAAACAATACTGTGTAAGGATGTAACTGTAACAATTGATGGAGGAGTGGACTTTAGATCAATATATATGTCATCATAGTGAACATCAGGAAGTGGCAAAGGTAGAGAGTGGAGTAACTGTGTGTTTGTGAATCTTTGAGCGTTGACACGAAAGAGAGCAAACGAGTCCATTTTCAGAATTTGGATTAATGATGCTGGCCATATGTAATGTCAAGTGATGAGTCATTTGCGGCTCAAAACACCAGTTCATGCGATAGAGAGATGTAGCTTTTCAAATACTGGATAACGAAATATTGGAGAACATATGGGCCGTGGCACATCTCGTGGAATTGTCGCAAACTAAACTGACATCTGTACCTTGGATTGTATGTGCTTCAGTTTCAGAAGAGGGAGGTAGGTGACAACCGTAACTTCTGTAGTTCAACATCAGTTACTTGAGCGGCAGCCATTGCATCAAAAAATGGAAGGAAGGTGATTGACTTCCTGAATGTCAAAAACGGGAAGGGCATCAGCTACTGGGTTGTCAGTGCCATTGACATGTCTGATATCTGTGGTGAACTGTGAAATGAAGTCGAGGTGTCTGACTTGACTGGGGGAGAGTACCTGTTGGAATTAGAGAATAGAGAATAAGTAAGTGATGGTCAGTAATGACATGAAACTTGCGTCCTTCAGCAAAATGTTGAAAATTTTGATGGACAAATAAATAGCAAGGAGTTCTCGATTGTAGGTGCTGTAACGAGTTTCAGCTGGTTTGAATTTATGTGAGAAATAGGAAAATGTTTGCCAGGTGTTGCGACAAAATTGTTGAAATACTGCTCCAACACAGAATCATAAGCATCTGTCCCCATGATATTCAGTGGAGCATCTGCCTTTCAAAAGAAACAAGAGAGAGACATTGGCAAGAGTATCTTGGATAAGGAGAAACTTCATTATCTGTATGTGTCCATTCCAAACTTTTAGAGTTTGAAGATAGTAAATTGATGAGTGTTTTCAGAATTTGTGCACACTTTGAAAGAATCTGTGGTAAAAATTGATAGTCTGAGCAAATTTCAAAGTCCTGTAGTTCTGATTGTTTACACAGTTGAGGGCCTGATTAGTTCTCCACATGGACGCCAATATCTGTGTTCTTTTTAGGTACCACGTGGAGAGGAGAAGACCAATTGCTACAGATGGTCTGATGATTTCCTAATTGTAGCATGTGTTTCAAAACTCTTGTTATTTCAAGTGCAAAATGTAGAAAAAAAATGTCAATGTCAAAAATGTCAAACTTATAAAGAGAATCAAAGAAGAATTTTGACATTTGATGACATATGATGATGAACTTCATTTGGCAAAGAAAAAATAAGAATTATGGATGAGAATATGAAAATTTGTTTTGAGGAACAAGATACTGATAAAATTGTTCTCAAAAAGTAATGATAGAAATGCAAAAGTGATGTAAGGGTGGAATGGTTAATTTTACTCAAATATTTTTATTGGGTGTAACTTTAATTTTAATTTCGAGAATGTTCCATGTTCATGTTGACTCTCTTTCTGTTTATTCTTTACCGATGTTTTTGTTCATTTGTGTTTCATAATAGAACCAATCAATTTATTGCATCTATAGAAAAAGGGAATATAGGATTTATAATACATTAGGTTATAGTTAAAGAATAATCCACATCTTTTAATCCAGTCTTGGTATGAATTATAACAATTATTTTTTTTTCAATTCATTATGAGCTTGTTGTTGAAGTACTAGGAACTCTAGATAGGGAAGAGTATATATAGAAAGCTAACTAAAACTACGAAAGTTATGTCATTAAGAAGTAAAGACCTAATCAGAAAAAGATAATGTGACGCGGCTATAGAATTATCCTTGCAGTCTCCAAAGTCCAAAGTTGCTCTCATCTAGACAGAAGATAGAAAATGGCTGTAATGTCACAGTGAAGATGATATTATCTTTATAAGAAAGGAAGTGTTATTTGATGAAGTTTAAAACCAAAACAATCCTCAAAAGTGTAATAAAGTCTAAGAATCAAAATATATACTGTTGACAACTAAGTCTCAAAGTAAGGATTTAAATAGCAGGCATTTCTATAAAACAAAATGATGATACAGGCTTACTGCTAGTCAAAACTTAAGCTTTGTGGCAGGCTTAAATGAAGAAATTAACTACATATAAAACAGCAAAGACAGACTATGTGATGGAAACGAGAGCTATGAATGAAAAATAAAAACACCTACTTAATCATCTTCATGGTATAATTCTAATGGAATCTGAAGGAACCATTTCTTCTCCACATAGTTGTTCACCATCAGTCATCCCATTTTATATTAAGTGCCCTCCACTTTGAGGCAATCATTGGTGTGGTCCTGCTACAATTGCTTTGTTGTATTTTTCTATTATTAGTATAGTCCATAATTTGTCAAGGACAATGCTGCACCTATAATCTGTCACACACCCCCCTGTGTTGTTTGTAAATGATTATATACAAATATTAAGGCTGATCTCATTTCTGCACTTTAAGTTTAGCTTTTAATATTTTAATATTATAACTTTGAATGTACCTTTTCCTGTTATTATGCCAAATTTTCTAATAGTTTAATAGTATTTTTGAATAAGTGGTAGCCCTTTTCATTAAGGCCCTCCCCTTTTGAGACAAGATTGGTGAGTGTCATCTCTCTTGCCTGGAAAAATATTGTCTTAATACAATACAAGAGTCACATTCCAAAATAGAATGTAATCAAAACATCTTTATGACAATGACCTAGACTGAAAGTGTTAATTCAGTTTCCCAATCTATGCTTTTACATTTTAGCATTTTGGTAGTCATTTTATTTTTAAATGACCCTTTTCTATATTTAAAATACAGCCATAAATAATAAAGATTTAATATATGTAAAAAATTCTTGTTAGTCAGTTCAAGTATAGAATTGGTGAAGCCATGGAAAGATTAAGCATGGCCAGGACCCATTGCCTCACAAAGAGCATGCAATTGCCATCTCATAAGTTGCCATTCCATAAGCAACATGCAGACAAGCCACAGGGTTTTTGCTCATGCCCATATTTGGAAGTTCTAATATTTAGTAAAATGACTTATAGGCACTGTCCTTACACAGTTCTTTGAAACTACTCAGTTTATAACATTATTTTTTCTCACTAATTAAAAGTCACTGTAGTGTGAATGTGGGCTCTTATCAGCTACTGATATGATAGAAGAGCTCTCTAAGTGAATTATCTCTATAGGTGTGTGCCTTGTCTTGATAGAAGATTATATACCAAGAAGAAAATTCTCTCACAAAAGATGTACTACTTGACTTAATTGAGGATAATTTAAAGACAATGACAAAAAGCCAGGAAGTTTGAAATGCCTAAACCCACAACAGCTGTATTTTATATGAGAAAGCTCTAACTTAACCGATGTTCCTTATGTTGTGCTGTTTTGTTGAGAATTTAGTTCAACTTATTCTTTTGACCTAGTAATCTTTTTCTATAGTCGTTTTTTTGCTTAAGGCACACTATATCACATTCTATCATTTCTTCCTATCTCATCAAAAAATATCTTACTATCGTTATTCCATTCCATTGCTATATAGCTAACACCATATTATAATATGTATAATGAGTATACTGATATTAAATTTTCTTACAGTAACAAACATTATATGTTTTATCAAAGGGCAAATCAGTTGGAGGGAAAGTCCTATACAGATTTGCAGCATTCAACTATAAATAATAGATAACAACTTAATTTCAATAAAAAATAAAAATAGTAATCTTTATGATTTATTGTAACACAAAGTAGTCAGCCTTGAATAACTATCTGGCTTGAAGATTTACAATTATACTAACTATTAAATTATGTGAATTAGACAGCTGTAGTGTGGTTTGCTTGAGAGCATTTAAATAGTCTTTATAATAGTAAACTGAATGGCTTTGTCTATACAGTAGTCTTTATGAATAATACATGTAATCAATGAAGCAAAAGTTGCTTGATAGGCTTCTCTATTAGAAGAGAACTTTGGTATTAATTACTGGCTATTACTTATCGAATTAACTACTAAAATTGTACATTGCAACTGTAAACACTATTTCACCTCAATAATTACAAATATATAAATATATATATAAATATGTTAAGTGTGTTACTTGTTTGAGACAGTGATGTTTTGGCCAAGGAAATTTATGTTTTCTTTGAGATATAATTTTTCTTGAAGTTACATCCATTTGTGTTTAATTTAATTCTCAAGTCTTCCTGATTGACGAGCACGACGTGTCTTTCAATGAATTGATGTTGTGTATGAACATTATTTTGGTGAGTATACTTGTCTATTTTTATACAATTTCTTTGTTTGTCTGTAGATATTATTACTAGACAATTTCACGTTTGTATTTATCCATACAAGTAGATCATGCAATTGTGTTTAGTTGCATTCAGCCTCTTTCCTTGTCATTTATCTTAGAGGCAATTAACTGCATCGTGTTAGATCTGTTATTTGCGTCAAAGTTTTATAGACAGTCCGCGCACAGTTATAAAATTGTATGTTTAGGAATAATCTAAAGCAACCAATTGCTTTAAATATTTGCTTTAGAAGTGACTTTAAATGCACAATTGATTGATATTTTTATTAATATCATTACCTAGGCCAGTGCAGTGATTGTTGATCCATCTCTCATATAACTTATCTTATATTATGTAACCTGTTGCTATCTTTCCATAAAATATATAGCACATGGACCATTGAGAAATATCTTTATAAATCATGAGTTGTATTTATTCAATGGAGTTCAAAAAAAGTTCAGACACTCAAGTATTTATCATCCAAAACAATACTTAAATATACTTAGACAATGTACAACACTTAACAGAATATATTAAATTTGCCTCAGTTATGTATATCAAAAAATATCTTTAATTTCCGGTCATTGACCTGCAGGGGAAAATCCGTCAATGAGTTCAAGAGAGATCAAATTATAGCTTTTACACCAACTTAAACCATCACATAGAGCTATATCAAAACAGGTAAAACTACCAAAGAGTACTAAATAACATCATCTGAAATAAAAAAGCAATAAGTCTGTAACAGATGGAACACAAACCAAAAAACAACCAAATTGTCTTCAATATAAAAAGATAATTGTTTAGTATTAGAGAATTTATATATAAATGACAACACTTCTTTCAATAATATATAGAAGGTGGAAAAATAATAATGCCATGGCTACCAGTAAATCATATCTACTGTTAACATAGTGTCTATTTCTTTGGCTTCATTTATAGGAATAATATTTATTCATGTATACTTGTTATCAAGACAAAATGTCATCTGAAGATAATATCATGTCCAACTAAACATCAACCTCTTCATGAAGAGACAACAGGTGATAAATCAGTTGAATTTGTTTACTCCACCACATGTGGTTAAGAAAAGAGAGTCTTTGTTTTTTTTTTTTTGATATGTAGAATTCACATATTATGTTATGTACTTTTCATAGTGACTTTTATGAGCCATACAAACTACATTGTACATACATAGTACATACTAGCTAGTACAATGTCTGAACTTGTATACATGCATGATTATAAGCACAGTTATTTAAAGTTTGTACCCTATAATTATATTATTTGTATTTTTATTATGTATTTTATAAGTGGACCATTATGTTAGAATATGCTATTTTATAAAATTACGAAAACATAACAAGAAACATAGAAATTGTTTGAAGCAGCAGAAACATTTTAGCACTGTTGGGCAAAAATATTGAGTTGAAGACATAATACATTTATATACTTATATACAAACAAGTTGGTTTATGTTAAATTAAACATTGGAAACTTCAATTATTATCTTATATTATCTTCAAAACTTTGATGTTCTCTTTCTTCTGTCATTTCTAGTGTCTCAAAACTTGAGTTTACAGTTGTATCAATACTATGCTTGATGATTCAAATTTAACAAACTTTTGAAGTCATGTTTTTGAGAGCCAAGTAAAAAATGTAAGCAATAATATAGGTAAAACTTTAGCAATAGAGCTAACGACACCACGTTGTCACCACCAATAAAAATAACAGCTGTTTAAATATGTATATGAAAAGAGACAAAGAAGACAAGAACAAGAACATGAGTTAGTCCACGGAAAATGAGAAATAATGGACTTTTATCTTTCTGTAATTAGACAATGGTGTTGCATTATACATATCTTCATAATGATCATATATGTCTGCAAAAGCATATGTGCAGTAAAATATAGCTACAACAACTGTAGAAACTGTTGAGAAAACTTGTAGTGGATTAGCTAAAGCTGCAATGACAATACCAGTACCATGCATAGAGACTGCCACACTTGCAAGAAAGTATAGTAAAAGATCCTATGAATTGGTAAAATAATATAGCCTTCCTTGACTATGATTAAAGGACTGATGTTGTCTACAGAGTAAGATCATTGGAATAGAAATAAGTTTGCCTCTATTTTTGCTCGTACAACAATTATTATTGAAATGACTCCACACACAAAAAGAGACAAGACAAGACCAACAATTATTAAATAATATATAGTAATTGAAGTAGAATTCAAAGATGTCCCAAACCTGGAAATTTCATAGACATCCAAGACAAATACCATCATGATAACTAAAACTAAAGTTGATATAACTGCCCAAAATAAGCTTTTAAATCGAAATCTTTGAAACTCATCTTTATGCTTTTTTTTAGATCTCATATGCAGTAACTCATAGCTACTATCTAGCTTTGATGATATGATCATTACACAAGCAACAAGTAGACTGATTAGTGCAACTGGCATTGTGTAGTTATGAACTTTGTACTTTCCTTCCTCTTCAAATACTGCAAAATCATTTGTTTCTAAGTTTTTTTTGTAGGAAGAATATCCTTGTAGTGATGAATCAGCTCCATGATCTATGACAGACAGTCGATGAGTAGTGTATAGTTTCAGCTGCAAGTTTAAAATAATGTTTAAACATAATAGAGCAAATAAAATATATTTATATAATTATAAATAATTGAAATTCTTCAGCTAATTTCTTATAATTATATTATGTATATATAATATCTATGATGTATAAAATGTATAATTTATATACATGTACATCTAATAATAAAATTTCATAGCCCATCCCATAAATCCACGAGGAATACACACATACATACATAAAATTATTTGTTAATGATAGCATTCATTTTAAAATGACTAACCCATATAGTGGCATCATTCAAAAGTCTAATCTTCTCTATACCATTTATGTGTTGACAAAATTGGTCAACAGTTAATATTTGCATAATATAGACATCTGAGTAGGTCCTTAGTGATAAGCTTGAAGAAAAACTGTGGATACGAATATATGAGAACTTGAGAGGAGAACCAACGATAAACATAGACAGATGTGTCGTTAATTGATATACTGTCATTTTCCTCAACTACATAAGTCACTTCCACTATTAATGCTGGATGTTGATTTGCTGGATAAAATGCATGCACTAAATTTAGCATGTTCTCATCACTAGATAGTAATGACTCCTCTAGTTCTTTGAAAGAACCAATACACTTTTCAGAATAATGTGACTGATGAAAAGAACAAAAATTAAAACCCAAGAGTCTTACTGACATTTTATTTCAACCTATATAAATAGAAAATGTATTATTTCATTGATGCTACAGTTTTTTGTTAACTTTAAATATAATTTATTAATGAGTCCATATATAGAAACTATAAAGGACCATCAATAACAAAAAAAGTCATCTCATAGACTTTGGTTAATTTGAGGCTAAGAATTTGTAAGATAGCAAAAAATTAATTGCCATATAATTATAAAAGTGTTAAATTAATTTTATATCACACAAAGTAAACATCTATGTATACTTACCAAAAGGTGATGGTCCTTATGTGCTTATCAAGTCGCAAAAAGTGCATCTATTGAAACAAACCATTAGGATATATAATAAAAAAACAAGTTGCAATTTTGTATGTATTCTGTTTACAAATTTTGAGATGGCAAAAATTCTAATTATGCACATATAATGCTTATAGCATTCACACTGTACAATTTTAACATAAAAGATATTAAATGCACTTTATATGTATACAAATATGTGCTTTGAACATTAATTAAATAGTCCACATATTTTTCCTTATAGGAAATTATAATGTAATTATTAACAAAAGAGGTCTAAATGTCTGAAAATAGAATAAAAAACAGTACATTTATGGTTTTCATTGAAGTTAGAAAATATTAATTATTCTTATTATGAAAATAGTTTGTGTGTATAAAGTTGAATGCAACTCTAATAGGAATTTGTAAAAGGAATTCATTGCTAATAATACTATCAGAGTAATATAAAATGAGTTTTAAATAAGAGTGAACTATAATGCTGTTTGTTTAGATAAAATAATATATGCATTGGGAATCAGATAGGGAACAATTATATTATAAAGTATTGAAGAACCCTTGTCACAGTGGTTTGGGTTGGTATGGGCATGAAAACAATAAGTGTGGCCAGGAGCCCATAGCCTCACAAAGGAGAGGACAAGCATGCAATTACCTTTCAAATGCAAGAAAACAGACCATATTAATTTTGCTCATGGCCATATTTGGAATTTTAAGTAATTAATTATGAGATTATGAATAAAAATAGTTGAGTCACAATGAATTTAATTGGATATTGTGTTAAATGCCATTCCTTAAAAGGTTTTTTTTGATAATACTGCATTATGTACTTGGACACTTGATACTTGTGAAATCATGAACATAGTTAAATTACTGTGAATATAATTACATATTTACTTATATGGTCATTAAAAATGTTTGGAACTTAATGCTTTATTACATGCTCCTTCATCCTTTGTGAGGCTACAGCTATAGCCTCCTGGTATGACCTACCTCAGCTATATATATAGTTAGGTAGGGTAGGTCATGTATATAGCTGAGGTCAGACATACAATATCACTTTAAAAAACAGCTATGACAACTGGACATGTATGTTAGTGTGTTGCAGCAAATAAGGCAACACAAGGTCAACCATATTTGTATGTGCAAAACATTGAATAAATTTTTAAACATGATCTATAGTCAATAGCAGCAGAGAGAGGGTAGGGGGCACTCATAAAAAAAACATAAATATAGGGGAGAAAAGCCCCCCTACAGTACTAAGTGTTACTCGTGATATTAGTATTATATATAGTCCCTATTATTACTCTGAAATACCTATATAACTCACATATTACAATGAGTATAGTACTAAACTGGCTGAGCAATTCAAAGCAATAATTCCTGCAAATAATTCTTAGGCGTGGTTAGTGATGAAAGGGTTAAATTATCATTTCAAGACAGCGTCAACGTTATTACCACTTGCATATATGCAGCATAATAGTTGAACAACATCTGATTACTTGAAAGAATAAAACATAAACTTATGAAGAGAATCCTGGAAGAATCTTGACATTTTATGACATCTGATGATGAACTTCTTTTGCAAAGAAAATATGAGAATTAGAGCGGAGAGTGTGTACATTAAAAGAATTAGGGAGGAGATATATATGCATATATGCATTATATTAATATATATGAATTTAGGTCAAGGTCCAAGAGTATAACTTATCCTATTAGTTATCTTATTAAGATATCCTATACCACTTTCATATATGCAGCATAATTGTTGAACAACATTTGATTACTTGAAAGAATAAAACCATAAACTAATGAGAGAATCACGGAAGAATTTTGACATTTGATGACATCTGATGATAAAACTTCTTTTGCAAAGAAAATATGAGAAGAGTATGTACATTTGTTGGAGGAAAAAATACCTGATGAATTGTTCTCAAAGTAATGATAGAAATCCAAAAAGTATTAAAGGGTGGAACTGTTAACTTCACTCAAATATTTTATTGGTGTAACTTTCAGTTTAACTTGAAGAATCTTCGATTGTTCATGTTGACTCTTTCTATTTATTCCTTAGCGAGGTCTTTGTTCATTTGTGTTTCATAATAGAACAATAAATTGATGCTATCATACCGGAAAAGGAATATTGCATTATAATACAATAGGTTATATAGTTAAAGAACAATGTGCATCTTTTAATTCAGTCTTGGTATGAATTATTATAATTGTTTTTAATTGGCTATAATAGAAGTATCCTTGCAGTCTCCAAAGTTGCTTTCATCCAGACAGAGATATAGAAATGGCAGTAATGCTATAGTAAATGATGATATTAACTTTATAACTTTATAAGGAAGTGTTATTTGATAAAGTAAAATTCTCAAAAAGTGCAAAGTCTAAGAAGTCAAATATAATGTTGACAACTAAGAGTCAAATGTAAAAATTTAAATGACAGGCATTTCTATAAATAAAAATGATACGAGGCTACTGCTAGTCCAAACATAAGCTTTGTGACAGGCTTAATGAAGCAATTAACGACATATAAACAACAAAGACATGACTATGAGATGGAAATGAGAGCTATGAAGAGAAATATAACACCTATAAAATCATCTTCATATACTTCCAATGAATTGAAGAACTCTGATCAATTTGTTTCTCTACATAGTTGTCACATCATGTCATTCTTCAAGTGAGAAGCTACCTTTGGCACTAGTCCTCTATTTTCTTTGACATTTCATTGAATTTTGTTGACTGGCCTGATATTTTGTAGTCAGTGGTTACAATGTTACAGTGCATGGTAAATGCTATAGAGGTTCCAGAGATCCTGTGGTCAAATGTAGAGCTTTCATTGATGCTTTTGGTTGTCTATTCAAGGGATTACTTTAGATTTTGGCCAGGTCTTTTACTTGTCACTCGTATCATCATAACTGCTGTCTTTTCCTATACTACAGGTTAATTAGTCATTTTAAATAATTACATCATAAATGATAGGGGTAGGATTTCTTTTAATAGCTGGAAATGGTGTATATCGAGATTGTAGACTGACAGTATTAGAATTCTTCTATTTTATTAATTCAGATTATAATGAGCATGTAATATAAATATTCCTCAAAAAACAATTTACAAAAAAAATCTGTTTTAACAACAATGTGCTCTCGTTTATTAATTATTCATGTTAACTAATATTAATTAATGTTAATTACTATCCTACATAACCTCAACTCTCTTCAAGAGCTCATCTCGAGCGACAATGTAACATAGGGAGCATATCTATCTGGAACTCTGTGTGTGCGGGTAGGTAGAGAAAGTGGAAGGTTCTTCCAAATTGGTAATTGTTTAGAAAATTCATCTTTCTCAAACAGAATGTTCAAAGGAGGTGGTTGCCAATATGGTGTAAGTGTTGGAGAATGCTATGGCATTCCTTTTGGAATTGGTCTAAGAGAGTATGGAGCCGTAAACGAATTATGTGAAAATGTCTTCTTTTCGTCCATCAGATGTGTGCAATTATGACAGTCAGGATGACCTGAATTGTGTTCCAAAACAGTCCCACCTCACTCTCCCATCTTGAACAGAGCTTTTTCCAGCTGTTGGTTTGGATAACCAAACATGATTACCAGCTTGAAATGATGACCTAGTATGAGCCAGAGTGTCATGTGCCTTCTTCTGAGTAGATGCTGCTCTATAAGCTGCAGTTCAACTAATTTCATACATCTGACTTAACTGATGTTGGAGTTGTTTAAAATAATCATATGTGTCTGTGGCTAGTCCAGGTAAATCAGATGGAAGTGTGGTTCTCTACCAAACATTAAAAGATATGCTGAGCATTTAGTAGATGTGTCCGTTGAGGATCAGTAGGCATATGGAGAAGAGGCAGCCATTTTTTCCCACATCACTGGATTTAACAAAATAGGTCCTTAACATCTGCAATAAGGAGCGATTGGTACGCTCCACTAAACCACCTTGGGGATAATAGGGCATGATTCGTAATTTATGTATTCCAAAAGCCCCGCACATCTCTTCTAGAAGTGTGCTCTCAAAATTAGCTCCCTGATCAGAGTGAATATAAGTAGATATTCCAATAAAATACTAAAGGTTTCAACAAGAGCTTTAACTGTACTTCCTGCTGTTTGATCCTTCAGAGAAATGGCCACAGGCCATTTAGTGAAGTAGTCTTGTATAAACTAAGATATAAGATAATAAGATAAGGTAGTGTGTTTAATGTACTTAATAGCATAAACCAGAGCTAAAAACTCTTTTTCGATAACGCTATAATTTTTTTCAGCTGGCTTCAGCGACAGACATTTTAAAATAGGTTGAGAAATTAAGCAGATTTTAAGTGTGGTGAAGGCTTCTTGACAAGGATTGTGTCTATTAGAAGGTTACACCTTTATTAGTAAGATGATAGAGAGGAGAGGCAATGTTGGCAAAATTTTTGATATCTCTTTGGTAACATGAAGCAAACCCCAATTCTGAATAGGTTTCACTTTACGTAGGATCTGGTATCATACCGTGTTTTGTAAAGGTGTCACCAAGGTAGAAAACTTCTTGCACCCCAATTAGCACATTTTTCTCCATGCAAGTAAGACCATAATCTACTAATCTCTGAAAAACTTGCCTAAAGTGTTTTTGGTGGCTTCTTTCATCACTAGAATATACCAAATATCATCTACATAAACCATTGCGAAGGGTAACCCCAAAGTACATGGTCCATTAACCGCTGAAATGTTCCAGGTGACCCTGTAAGGCTAAAAAAGGTAATCGAAGAAATTCAAATAACCCCATACCTGGACCTGGTGAAAAGGCTGTTGTTGCTTGGTGTTCGGGTGTGCAATAGGGACCTGCCAAAACCCTTTCCGACCAGTCCAACTTAGTAAATACTGTGCAATCCCTAAACGATCTTGTACTTCATTGGGTAAAGGTAAGGGATAGCTATTTTTGTCAGTCCATTTGTTGAGGTTCGCGATAGTCAATACAAATTCTTATTTTACCATTTCGCTTGTGCACGAATACAGAGAATGCCAGCCAAGGGCTACTACTTTCTTGTATAATGCCTTTGTTCCAACATTTGAGCAATTGTTGTTGAAACTCTTTCCCGTTGGAATATGGTGGTATATGCATCTTCTCTGGAACATAGGAAAACAGGGATTTATATTCTGTAACTATATCCATGTATGCATCAGAAAAAAACAGGTAGTGTACATTTACCTGGATGAATGAAACAAGGAATAGCGCAATTTTCAGTGTCATCTTCAATTCCTAATAAAATAACAGCAGTGTGGTAGGAGTTTTCCCATAGCTTTTCCTTGACCATGTTGTGTTCTCCCTGTAGTCCACATCTGGAGCTACAGTTTTACCATTGACAGATAACAGATTTTGTCTTGTAGTCTAAACAGACATTGAATTTGGCCAAGAAAATCATTACCCAAAATGACAGGTGCAACCAGTTGAGGAGCAACATACATCTCGTGTGTCACAGACAATGTACCAACATGAAGAGGTACAATGGCAGTGTTGCATAATTCCATCTCATTGCAGGAAGCTGTGATAACGTCTATAGAGGATGCTATTGAGTTATAACTCAAGCCGGCTTGTTCAAGCAAGTGTTGACTAATCAATGACACAGAAGAACCACTGTCTAATAAAATAACACAGTGATATCTCGTATTTTTCCTGATATTATTGAGAGTCATTTAATATTTACAGGCATATCCAGTGTCGAGGCCAAGTGTATTACTTCCAGTCGCCTCATCTGGCCTGTAGAGACGACTGGGTGGCGTTTCCCCAGCAATGAGCATTTGTGTGGCCATATTTGCCACAGTTAAAACATTGAAGGGTAGTACTGCAATTCTTTGCAATGTGCCCTAACCGTTGACACCTGTAACATTGCTGGGAATGGATATTGGTTGCCTTTTTCGGTTATTCTGATATCTGACTGCAGCAATACTAATGGCTCAGCTGTCATGTTTCTAATGAATCATGTCTGGCACAAATATCAAGTATCATTTCTTCTATTTTCTGTAAACCAGAAAGTACTGCAGTAACTGACGAAGTGGTAAGATGTGCTGCTTCCTCAGGTAACTGTGCATTGTTCATCATGAGCAAGCATGCTTTTGCTAAAGCATCTTTGGTAGTCGTGATATCAGCTGGCGAAGATCGCAATAGTTTGGCAATTTCCGTTGGAGACCGTCGATGAAGTGGTGAAGTAATATTTGTTCCTTTGCCTCACCAGTTAACTCTGGCATGGCTATTTCAAGTAGTCTCTTAAGGTTATACAAAAAACACGTGGGGATTCTCTCGGCAAATGACTGCGGCGTTCGAACTCTCTAATTGACCGTGAAAACGCATTTCTTTGTTCGAAATTCTGCCCTCAATGCTCTCACCAACGTAGAGTAATCTGTTTTTATCTTCGTCCCGCCATCTCCAGGTAGGCTACCAGAACTTCTCCTTCGAGAAATGTCGGAATTTTACTTGCCTTTTTGTCGTTATCCATCCATTGGAATTAGCAAATATATCAAACTTCACTAACCACTCCTCTAGTTCATCGCCATCCTTAATAGTTTTAGGTAAGGCCACCATGCCTATCTGCCATCTCAGACTCTGCTACCAGTGTAATATAATATTCCTCAAGTTTTAACAACATGTGCTCTCGTTTATTAATTATTCATGATAACTAATGTTAACCTTTACCAACCAATGACGCCATATGGTGTTTTCAAAGTTTACATTTATAATATTAGGTCCTTATAGCTACTTTTTCTTTATTATTTTGTATTTATAGCAAATAAAAATCGTAATAATGAAAAATTAAAAGCTAATTATTATGGGTGGAGTCAAAAAGCATGAGGTAGTAACCAGCTGCTGCAGTAGAAAATTTTGATAGTAAACAATGGCTAGAAAGTATACTACAGATGAAGTATGTGAATTAGCAATGGAAGACAGTAATCATGAGATGGAAGAGTATATGTTTTCTGGAAGTGATGATGAATGGATGGCTGAAGTGTTGGAAGAACTGGATGCTAGAGAAATGGAAGATATGTTAGTTGGTGCAAATGTTATGCTTGAAAATGAATACTGATTATAGTAGTGATAATGATGATGATAGTTATGTTGGTGATTATGCAAGTAAAATAAGTGAAATGATAGTGATAGAGAAAACAATGCTGATGACAGAAATGATAGTGATAGAGAAAGCAATACTAGTAGTGATATGAACCTTCAATAGTGGTAGTCGTGGGAAAGGATGTTCTCGTGGTAGAGGTTGTGGTGGTTATAGAAGTAGTCGAGGTGGTAGAGGTCATGGTAAAGGATTTCATAGAGCTCGTTGTAGAGAGCGGGACAAACCCGATAGTAGCAACAATGATGTTGATTTACATTGGAGTGACCAAGCTTCAGATGTCACCATTCAACCATTTGCTAGTGTACCAGGACCAACAGTAACTCTTTCTCATAGTACATTACAGATTTTCCTACTGTTTTTTACCAGGGCAATTATCGACCTAATTGTAGTAGAAACCAACAGATATGCTGCTCAGTGTTTAGGAAATGACAGCTGGAAAACCTGTACAGAGGAAATATTCGCTTACTTTGGTTTTGTATACTAATGGGGATCAACAAGCTTTCCAGATATATATGATTACTGGTCGACAGATCCATGTCTTCACTATGCTCCAATAGCATCTAGAATATCACGTAAAAGGTTTATGGAAATCAAATCATTTTTTGCATTTTGTAGACAAGGATACCATTATACGACATGGACAACCTGGGTTCAACAGGCTGGCACGAGTTCAATCTATTCTTGACCTCTTAAAGTTTGATTCTATGTATTGTCCGCACAGAGATGCTTCAGTAGATGAAGCGATGATCAAATTTAAGGAAAGTCTAAAATAACACAGTACATTCCATTGAAACCTATCAAACATGAAACTGTATAAAGGTATGGATTTTAGCTGACTCAGTCAATGATTATAACATAGACTTTAAAGTTTACTTTGGCAAGGAATGTGATACAGTTGAAAAAAATCTATGTTAATTACTATCCTACAAGCCACACTTAATGCATAATATCATGTCCAACTAAACATCAACCTCTTCCTTATCAACAGATGATTTATATATAAATCAGTTGAATTGTTTTCTCCACCCACGGGGTGATTAACAAAAGAGAGTCTTTGATATTTGATTTTTTATTGATATGTAGCATTCATACATATTATGTTATATACTTTTCATAGTGACTTTTATGAGCCATACAACTACATTGTACGTACATAGCTAGTACAATGTATGAACTTTGTATACATGCATAATTATAAGAACAATTTAAGGTTTTTATCCTATAATTATATAATTATAATATTATATAATCATATTTTAAGTTTGTATCCTATATTTATATTACTTGTATTTTTTGTCAATGTAAAACTTCTCATAACTAGTTATAGTTACATGGTGTTATTGATATATAAGAACAGCATTTCCTGTTTGTAGTTCAGGTTGTTTAGTATTGTTTTTGTTTTGTGTTGGATAAAGGTTGTTGGGTTCTCTCCCCTATAAAGATTACAGAAATATCCCAATTATGTATTCATTAAGTTATAAACATACAAAAATTTGTTTAAAGCAGCAGAAACATTTTAGCACTGTCTGGGCAAAAATATTGAGTTGAAGACATAATACATTTATATACTTATATACAAACAAGTTTGCATTTTAAGTTTACATTAAATTAAACATTAGAAAACTTCAATTGTTATATTACTGTTATCTTCAAAACTTAGATGTGTTCCTCTTCTTCTGTCATTTCTAGGTCTCAAAAAACAAAAATTGAGTTTACAGTTGTATCAATCTTATTGCTTGATGATTCAAATTTAACAAACTTTTGAAGCTCATGTTTTGAGAGCCAAGTAAAAAATGTAAGCATAATATAGGCAAAACTTTAGCAATAGAGCTACAAACACCACTGTTGTCACCACCAATAAAAATAACAGCTGTTAAATATGTATATGAAAAGAGACAAAAGAAGACAAGAACAAGAAACATGAGTTAGTCCACGGAAAAATGAGAAATAATGGACTTTTATTCTTTCTGTAATTAGACAATGGTGTTGCATTATACATATCTTCATAATGATCATATATGTCTGCAAAGCATATGTGCAGTAAAATATAGCTATAACAACTGTAGCAACTGTTGAGAAAACTTGTAGTGGATTAGCTAAAGCTGCAATGACAATACCATTACCATGAATAGAGACTGCCACACTTGCAAGAAGTATAGTAAAAGATCCTATGAATTGGTAAAATAATATAGCCTTTCCTTGACCTTGATTAAAGGATTGATGGTCGTCTACAGAGAAGATCATTGGAAAGAGAAATAAGTTTGCCTCTATTTTTGGCTCGTACAACAATTATTATTGAAATGACTCCACATACAAAAAAAAGAAAAGACAAGACCAACAATTATTAAATAATATATAGAAAATGAAGTAGAATTCCAAGTTGTCCCAAACCTGGAAATTTCATAAATATCAAAGACAAATACCATCATGATAACTAAAACTAAAGTTGATATAACTGCCCAAAATAAGCTTTTTAAATCGAAATCTTTGAGTCTCATCTTTATTGCTCTTTTTAGATCTCATATGCAGATACTCATAGCTACTATCTAGCTTTGATGATATGATCATTACACAAGCAACAAGTAGACTGATTAGCGCAACTGGCATTATGTAGTTATGAACTTTGTACTTTCCTTCCTCTTCAAATACTGCAAAATCATTTGTTTCTAGGTTTTTTTTGTAGGAAGAATATCCTTGTAGTAATGAGTCAGCTCCATGATCTATGACAGACAGTCGATGAGTAGTGTATAGTTTCAGCTGCAAGTTAAAATATGATTTTAAATTTAAACATAACAGAGCAAATAAAATAATTATAAATAATTGAAATTCTTCAGCTAATTTTTTAAAATTATATTATGTATATAATAATATCTATGATGTATAAAATGTATAATTTATATACATGTACATCTAATAATAAGATTTCATAGCCCATCCATAAATCCTATGAGAATACATACCTACATATATAAAATTATTTTTATTAAATTAATAGTAGCATTCATTTTTAAAATGACTAACCCTATAGTGGCATCATTCAAAAAGTCTAATCTTCTCTATACCATTTATGTGTTTGACAAAATGGGTCACAGTAATATTTGCATAATATATGACATCTGGAGTAGGTCCTTAGTGATAAACCTTTAAGAAACTGTGGATACGAATATATGAGAACTTGAGAGGAGAACCAACGATAAAACATAGACAGATGTGTCGTTAGTTGTTATACTGTCATTTTTCTCGACCTACAAAAGTCACTTCCCACTATTAATGCTGGATGCTGATTTGCTGGATAAAATGCATGCACTAAATTTAGCATGTTCTCATCACTAGATAGTAATGCCATCTCTAGTTCTTTGAAAGAACCAATACACTTTTCAGAATAACGTGTGAACGAGTGAAGAACAAAAAATTAAAACCAAGAGAGTCTTACTGACATTTTATTTCAACCTATATAAATAGAAAATGTCTTTATTTTACATTGATGCTACAGTGTTTGTTAATTGTAAATATAATTTTATTATTGGGTCCATATATAGAAACTATAAAGGACATCAATAACAAAAGTCATTCATAAACTTAGGCTAAGATTTTGTAAGATGTTAAAAATTAATAAAAGTGTTACATTAATTTTACACCACACAAAAGTAAACATCTACCAAACAATGTATACTTACATTATAAGGTTGATGGTCCTTATGCACTTATCAAGTCACAAAAAGTGCATCATTGAAACAAACTATCATGGTTATATAACATAAGTAACAAGTTGCAATTTTGCATGTATTCTGTTTACAAATGTTGACATGGCAATCTAATTATGCACATATATGCATATAGCATTTACACTACAGCTATATATATAGTTGAGGTAGGGTAGGTCATGTATAATAGCTGAGGTCGACATAACATATATTGTTACATCAAATACTATTGATTTCACTTAAAAAAACAGCTGACAAACTGGACATGTATGTTAGTTTGTGGTTGCAGCATAAGGCAACACAGGTCAACCATATTTGTATGTACATAACATTGAATAGATTTTTAAACATGATCTATAGTCAATAGGCCAGAGAGAGTAGTAGGGGCCTTGTGGGGCACTCATAAAAAAAACATAAATATAGGGAGAAAGCCCCCCCTACAGTACTAAGTGTTACTCGTGATTTAGTTATTCTATATATGATCCATTTTATACTCTGAAATACCTGTATACTCCCATATTAAAATGGAATAGTACTAAACTGGCCTGAGCAATTCAAGCATTAAATTCCTGTAAAAAACGTTTGTTCAGCATGGTTAGTGATGAAAGGGTTAAATTATTTTACCATTTAAAAGAAGAAATGTCAACGTTCTTGTTCCAGGGAATTTAGGTCAAGGTCCAAGAGTTTAGAAAATTGAACTCATCAACTTACGGCAGCGTCAGACGGACATTCCAATTCCTATTTCCAACTTCAATATAGCGGGTTACTACGGAGTTTTAATGTCCGTTCTCAGCTTTACAATATATAAAAAAAGTCAGGGACCCAACTGAACTGGAAACATCTCGCTGACGCTTGATTCTAAGAGACGGCTCGTGGTACTCGCGTTCCGCCGTTTTATAAAGTACCAAGAAAGCCCTAAAATGGCGCACATGTCAAAATGGAATTGGGAATGAGAAATTGGACTCATCGACTGGATCGTTAATTATAATTTTTAATACATACTCCAAGGTCCGCGAAAGAAATAAGAAACAGGAATTGGAATATCCGTCTGCGGCTTCCGTAAGAAAGTATGATTTCCCTATGTCATTTATTTAATTTGATGGTGTAAAACTTGTAATATATTAAGGAATTGAAGTTTGAAAATTATGTCACAGTAAAGATAAACAAAACAATTTAACTTACCAAAAGGTGGATGCCTCTTACTGCCTTTCAAGAGATAAAAGATCACTTGCATAAAGTATATCTACTGAATTGAAACAGTAAGGTTGATAACCTAACTAACTATGTACACTGCATGTGTATTTCTGTTTGCAAATCTTAGGCTTGCAATGTTGTTTGTGCACCCAAAATTTTAAGTATTCTATTTATTTCCCGTTAATATATAAAATATATTAATTTATACATAAAGTATGCATTGATTATTAATAAAATAATGCAACTAAATGTTTCCCTACAGAAATTGTAATGATAACAACATATGATATCTATAAGTCTGTATGTTGAAAGAAAACATTTTTTTCTTTCCTGTTTATAGTTAAAATAAGATGTTGTGTACAAACTTGCCTACAATTCTAAAAGAAGTTCTATAAGGAATTCTCTAGTAACAAAGGTTTTTGCAGTATAGTAAAATGATATTTAAAAAGTGTTTGACATAAAATTTAAGGGCCACACCCATAGTGCATAAAACTCGTATGTCATTTTGTTAAGGATATATGCAGTAGTAAAATGACACAACCATGATGCATGTTACTGCATATCAGCCCTATGGTACAGATTGAGTATTTTTTTAGGGGAGGAAACTTTGTTCACAAACAAGTGCATGTAAACAGTTTTAGAAAGTATTACTTGTAATATTTCACATTCATTGTTGTACAGCTATTGTTGCAGTTGATTTGATTAAATAGTTTAAAAATTTTGGAAAGTAGACATAATTATCAAAAAAATTTTAGGATTATCTGGCATGCTAAGTGCCACAAGATGAATCTAGTATGTTAGTTTGGTAAAGACTTAATCTTTGTTTGTAACAAATAATTGACCATTATGTTTAGTTAAAATTAATTATTTTAATTGAAATTACCAATGATAAAGATTAAGGAACATGGTTTTCGTTAATTTCTCATTTTTAAAATTAAAAAACGTAATTTTGACCAGCAAACTGATTAGCAACTATTAACAAAAGTAGATTTATCTTATCATTCAAATTTACTGTGTTTAGTTTATTGTTATGTATGGTATAATTTGAGGGTTAAATTTAATTTATGGTGGATAGAGTAGTAGACATTCTTTTAACCTTATTGTATTTATTATAAATAATTGTTGCATTAAGTCCACTTATATGAAGCTCCGTATAGATTTTGAGGATTGGTTATACCTCTAAATGTTTGAACTTATTTATGAATGTTTTGAACTAATTTTTAGAATTTGACTACATGGTTGTCATGCATCAATGTGGCAAAGTTTTTGCAACATTTAAGTTTACAGTATGCTATTCCATTTATTTATAATCATATATTTACATATTACACATGTCAGTGTATAAATGGCACTCAACATAATATTATCTATCGACCTGTATCATCTAACTCTAAAGGAGATGTAAGGATGATGAAAATGTCACAAAGAAAAAGAAAAAGATAGGAATGGAAAATACAAATCTATATCATAATTTGTACATATGAAGTAATAAAAGATTAACATTGGTTCTTTCCCATTTACATGGTCATCCTTAAGTATAGCTAGTGCTTTTTCTATAAACTGTTTTTAATTTTGTTTGTTTAGATTGGATTTTTTCGTATATCATTGATGATTTTACACACATTATATGTTGATCTTAGCAGTTATTAATGACCCAATTCATTATGAAGCAGTAATGACTCATACTACTTTACCTGATGGCAGTATCTATATATTATATACAGACATCTTTATATTGGTTAAGCTTCCTAATATATAAACTCTTAGATTTTATGATTATGTAAAAATTATTAGTTAAAGTACTAATTGGTTGATACGTATATAATACAAGGTAGCATTAGAAAGTGTTCAGATGTGACACAAACAATGTAATTTACTGTAATCATAGGTTTACAATAGCACACAGATGACATTTAGTAGGCCCCCCCTTGTTCATGTCTAGAATGCCTATGCTCATTGTTTTGTAACTATTGTTACAATTTTTTCCATAGCTAATAGTTTCCTCTACTTTTGTAGTACTTGTTGTGTAGCACGGCATGGTCAAAAATGCTTAATTGTTATATACTTAAAACCAGATGACAATAGTACCATACAAGAAATGTACAATTCATATACAACTATGTCTCATTCATTGCTTTCAAGAGAGCATAATGAGGAAAAAAATTATGTGGTCAAAATAACATGGGAATTTTGCTATGTGTCAAATGTAACTTTTTAAACACAAGGTTTGAGGATTTAGTGATAAAACAAGAATGTATTTTCACTTTACATCCCACTCCTATTTCAATAATAATACTCACTACTCACATTATTAAATATAAAGGGGATATACCAGTCTCACATAAACATAAAGTAAAGAAAAAATTAATACTCAAAACAGAATAAGTCAATGTGTAATGAAAGTCCTGTAAATATATTCAAGGATTAAAACCTTAGTATGGAATTGTAGTCACTAATCAAGCATCATTAGTGTATTCATCATTGTCATCACCATAGTTCCTGCTCCAATTGTCTTTCCAAGTATATTTCTGTAATGATAATTCTCTCCTCAACATCAGAGACTTCAATTACGTTGTCTTCACTTGATTTATATGCAAACAATATGAAAGCAATTACTTGAAAGGAAAACAACACCCTGTCTCAACAGCATAATACTCCAGTAACACCATGCTTGTGAGCTTGTCAGAGTTAAATGTACACGTAATGCTAATATGCATGAACCATTTCCAATTAACAATCCTTGCATAGTCAGAATACCTTGAGCAAAAAATAACTCAATACTTGTGAAATGAACCAAACAAAACTACTACCAGCAAAACAATTGAGGGACAAACCATGACATAGAAATGTTAGTTGTGAGTTCTTTGATTGTAATCCATTTTCAAATGTTTATATTGTCAGATGAATAAACAAGCATATATCTACAGTACTTAAAGCATTTCCAAGTCGTAATTATCATGTAGCTCCTAAGAGTTGTAATTATAGACACTACTAACAGTACCACTAATCCAATCCATATACGTTTCAAACATGCTAGGCAGAATTGAGAGAAGAACAGGAATATTACAAATTGATTAGAAAGGAACATCAATACAATCACCACAATTTAGGTATAAGCAAGAGGATTGACATTAATAGCATACTTTCCCACAATATTCTAAGATGTGACATTTTGTAGTCGGCAAAATTTTTAATATTGATCTAAGCTCATTGATTTAGTATCAAAGAAGTCCAAATCCAGAGATTCCCAAAGTATACTGCTATTGGTACAAAGAAGATTTTTTTTACATCCTCTACTTGTACAGTAGTAAAATGGTCCCACCCTATCTCTCTTTAGCTAAATCTAATCTTGGGGAGGAGATTCACCCCAAATGTAAAAGGCGCTAAGTCTCACGGGTTTGTTTTCGTGTTTTCCCAAGCATACTTTATTACTATCCCATATTAATTTGACTGGGATTGTTGTGTTGAGCTGGCTCAATTATCCAAGTGTGTTAAAACCCCAAAAAAGCCAAGATTGCAAAGAAAATAAAAAACTAACCAGAAACCAAATATAACAGTAAAAAAACATAATATATAGTGTTATCATGTACTAATCCTGGTTACAATAGATCCCATTACAAGTACTACAGTAGTGGGCCAATAATAAGTGTTTAAGTTAGAACACAGTAAATTTAAAAACCTATCTTAATTCTTTAGATGGAGAAAACTGAAGTTGATCAAGTACCAAACTGGTAAACATTGCCTCCAAACAAGCCATATCCAAGAAAGAAAGGGCAGTTGACAGTTATCGATAAGGTCACAGCATAAATGTATCAAGCTGTATAAAATATTAGCCCCACTGAACCATACTGTTGATGAGGACAAATCCTACAACATTTTAATCACCATTCCAATTGTCATTACTTTATATCCTCATCCATTTCTCCCCTAACAAAACCAAGGATAGTGTAGAAAGGAGTAGGACAATCCAATTGCAGCAAATCTAAGAAAAGAATATTTGTCAATGAAATGTGTAAGGAAAGACTCCAGATATAATAGTGATATTGCCAGTAGCCTAACTGATAATTAAAAACAACAGAGAGCTCCTTTTGATTGAAACACAAACAACAATTTGTAACGCTGCTCCTATAACAAGAAAGACAATATATTTTTATACCTGAGAGTAGCGTAGTATTAATGGATTTGATTCTGCCATTCACCTCAACGTTAGTGGTCTATCACAACTTCACTTCGTAGTAGCAAATCCACGAAACATAGTATTTATAATTTGTAACGTTTCCTGTTTAATAAATTGGTTAATTTCAAAAAATATTTAAGCCTTAAATTTAACCAAAATATTAAAACATTTAATTTTTATAAATATTTGAAAAAAGCAAAAATTGATGAACAAATGGGTTTAAACTTAATATTTAATGTTAAATTAATTTTCAATTGCATTTTCAATCCCAAAGAACTTAACATTTAGGGCAAATGTTTCTTTTCCTTAAAAAAATATTTTTAAAAACAATTTTATAATAAAATACATTTTAAAAAATTTGAAAACCCAAGACTTTGTTGTCTTTGGGGCTTTTCTTTGGATTTAATTTTTAATTCAGGCCTTTCTTAAAGAAGGGTGATTCTTTAAAGGGAATTTCATTTAAAAAAAATTGGGTTTTTGCCTAATTTCACATTAAATGGTTATTACCTTTAAAAAATTGCTCGAATTTAACCCTGGAAGGTTTTTACTTGGAAAAGTATTTATTAAAGTAAATTTGGCCAAATTTCCCTTTTTTGAGGGCAAGGTCAAAATTTGAAGTTTTTTTTTAAAGTGTTATTATACTGATCTTTATTAAAATTTTAATTTGTTTGGAAACTAAGTTTTATTTTGGACTTTTCCTTAAACAACAAGGAAAGAATTTCTTTTATTGTCATTTAAAAAATAAAAATTGTTGTTTAAATTGAAATTGGCAACTTTTCAACAATATTGATTCATTTAAAGTGGCATTAAACCAAAATTTCTTGGCCTTATTTACTATCCGTAAATTAAACTGAAACAATTTATTAACTCACAAGCAAAGGTTTAAAAAATTTTTAAATGCCCTTAATTAATAACCAAATCCAATTAAAATGGAAGTTTAATTTTTAAATTCTTGGCCCTACACGGAACAACAACCAATTGGCCGGAATTTTTTTATTGAACAATCCCCTTTATTAAAAATTTAAAGGAATGCCCAATTCAATAAATACTGGATTATAGTAATTTTGCTAAAAACCAGGTAATTTACTATCCAATTTTTAAAACTAATTAAATGGTTTTTGAACCACTCGCAAAGGCAAAAATTAATTGCTTAATTTGCCAATTAAGAATCATTTGAAAAAACCTTTTTTAATAAACATTGTAAAAATAAAAATTAAATGATCCAAACAGTTGTTATATTTAACATTTCCTTTGAAAAAAAAAATTTATATTTTAGAAATTGCGAACTTAAGGCTTTTAAACTATTCTTTTATCCTTTTGAATTTTCTTTAAGATTTTAAATAGTTGGTTCCCTTCAATTCTTGAAAACGTTATTAGCAATTTGAGTTTCCTTTTGAAAACCGAAAATTTTTGATAATTGCTTATTTTGAAAAAAGGTTAAATAATAAATAAATTGTGTTTTAATGCAACCCCAAAAAAAAATTTTTTGAAAAAAAAACTTAAGGGATCAAAATTTTTTTGGCATTAAATGTTTTAAAATTTCATTTGGGTTCATTTTTTAATATAAACCATTATGGGAAAATTGAGGAAATTTCCTTTAATTTTACAAAAATAGGGAATTTAAATTAATTTCTTTAATGGAAATAGGCAAACTTCCAAGGAATTCCATGTTGGTTTTTCCAAATTTTTTTTGAAAAACGGTCCTTCTTTATTAATAATACCCAAAATTAAAATCAAAGAAATTACAGGTTTTTTTTACATAAAATATTGGAAAAATTTAACCCAAAAATCCACTTGTTTTAATTTAAAAAGGAATTTAAAATTGCAATTCTCTTTAATTCAAATTTTAGAGCAACTTTGTTTAATTTTTTCATTATTTTTTCCTTTTTGAAAGCTTTTGAAATTGAAGAATTACAACAAAATTCATTTGGGATAACCAAAAAATATGCCTAATTAACAAATTTATTATTTTTTACCAAGATTTAAATTTGAAACCCAAATTAGGGTTTTCATTAGGGTGTTAAAAAAAGTTATTTATTTAACTCTTAAGTTTAAAAGTTTGTTTACATTTTAACCAATTTAATTTAAACAATTTACAAAAAATTTTTGAAATTGAAAGCCCCAATAAAAAACATTTTGACCAAACATCAAACCAACCAACTAACTATCCCTTTGTACCATTCCTTTTTGGTCCTTTGTTAAAAAACATGGTTATTTATTAAACCAGTTGGAATTTCAAAATTAAATAAAAAACGTATTAAACCCTATTAAGTAAATTGGAAATTTAAAAATAACCTAATTCTAAATTACCCAAATTCTAAAGTAAAATTGGAGGGTAAGGAAAGGGCCGGACCTCCCCAACAAATTAAGAGATTTTAATTTAATCCCCTTTTTTGTTTGTTAAAATTTATTTTAATTAGTTGAGAAACCATTAAATAAAAAGGTTAATAAAAATTAAAGGGAATTTTTTTTAAAAAACTATTACCGTTTCCCACGGTTAAAAATTTACTCAAAGTCAGTTTTTAATGGACCTAAAATTTTAAAAGTTTTTTCCCCAAGTTGGTTAATGCAAATAAGAACCCAAATTTAATTTTTTGCTTGTTATTTATCCGTAAACAAAAACAAGGGAAAAAAAATTTGAAAGATTTGTTACAAAAACCAGGTTTTCTCTACAATGTTTTTGGTAAATTTCACTTAAAGTAAAGATTTGTTATCTCCTTTTTTCCAAGAAATTTTTAAGGCGGGGAACCAATTTAAAACAAGAGAAAAATTTCCCTTTGGTATTTCCTTAAACAAAGGAAAATAATCAAAAATTTTTTAAATTAAAAATCAATTATATTTTGTGATATACCCATTTTTAATTTCCTCAATCAACGTTTTTTTTTCTTTTTAAAATAATTATTGGATACAACTGAACAGATTTTAATGTCTTTTCCGGTTGTAACCTGTTAAAAACAAGGACCAGAGAATAATTATTTTTAATGGTAAGTTTTTAAAAAGGAGGACACGAAAAAATAAAAAGTAAAATATTTCATTAATATTATTTTATATTAAATCTAATAATATAATTATTATTAATTATTATTATTATTTTATTAATATATATATATAATTATAATACTATATTATTATATAGATTATAAATAAACAAATAATTCTGCTAGATTCTAATTGCTGTTCATTCATACTGTTTTATATTTTTGTGTGAATCAATTTCATATGTTAAAACTTTTCCCCTTCAAGATCATGTCCTTTTAAAACAATGATTAATGTCCTTAACTATTAATAAACACTTAAGTACCAATACATACGAAAAATGGACTCTATGAATCTAAAACAAATTAACCAAAAAAAAGAATAGAAACGAAACTATTATTAATTGGGGCATTTTAAAGTCCTTTTTCTTTAATAATGGTAGGAATTTCATATTTATTAATAATAAAGTTACTAATATACCTAGCTACTATTTGCCCAAGTCCCACTTACCCAAATTTAAATTCAATTAATAACCCGCAAAGCCTTTGTTAAATTAAGCTAGCTAGCAACCAGTTAGTTATGTGGAAAATCCTTTAATTATTAAAGGGCCAAACCCTTTAAGGATTGAGGCCTCTTTTTTAAATTTTAAGCATCAATTATTTTGACAAATTAAGAATCTCATTATTTGTAATGTTGGATGAAATTGTTTCTCTAAAAATGAAATTACATCAACAATATATCAGGAAACACTTACCCATAATTATTTCAACATTTGTAGACATCCAAATTAGCCTTTAAATATATTAAGCACCATATTTAGTCATGTGTTTGAAGTTAAGATTTTGATCAGCAGTATTGTTTGATGATGACTTTGATTCCTTCGGAAATTAATTTGATATTTGAAAAGGCCAATGGTTTTGAAATTGCATTTTAATAAATGAAATAAAATAATACAACAAAGTGACTAAGAAGCATTAAAGGTCCTTTGAAAAGGAAAATTTTATGTTTTGGAATAAGAATTTTGGAATTAACAGTAATTTCAATTGGCAGTTTAAAGGCCACTTCCCAATGATTCATGGAGGTCTTTTTCTTGAAACTTTGTCCCCTTTGTCGTTAAACCAGGCAGCAGAATTCAATAAGACAACGTGTTAAATTCCCTCTATTCTTTCTTTCAAGTAATTAGGTATGTTTAAGACCAAGTTGCAAAACCCAAGATGTGCCCTGAGGACTTTGCAAAATGCTTGTTGAAATATTCCACGAACCATCTAGAGTGTGGATGTCTATAAAAAATTAAAAATATTTGATTAAACAAAAAATTAATAAACCAAGCCACATTTTTTTCTTGTCCAGTAAAACAACTCGGGTCCTTTCCCTGCAAACAGATTATAACAATGAAGGATCATTATATTACATTTGTAAGAAATAGTATAGTACACTATAACAAAGAGGGATACTATATACTAATTATTGTATAAAAATTTGCTAATGGTTATAGCACAATCCATTTATTGAAGGAAAATCACCTAAATTGGTTATGTGCTTTTTATTTGTGGGACATTAACCATTTTTTAACAATGACTTTTTTCAATGGTTGGTTGAATGCAAAGAACCAAGAGTAATAGATTTTTCTTGTATTGTCCTCCTGTAAACAAAAAGGAAAAAAAAAATTCAACCAAAGCTTATTACAAACCAATTGGTTTTCTTTAGAAAGACTGTTTTTAGTTGATGGGTGGTAAGCTGTCTCCAAATTGATTATCTCTCTTTCTTTCTCCAAAGATAAGCAAACCATCCATTATACATGAACTGCCAATTATTCCATAACCATTCCTATTTAACCAAATATTAATTACAATGACCCTTATAAAACTTTAAGGTAGAACTCCCCTTTATATTTATATACAGATTCATTATTCAATGCAATTATATTTGGTACAAACCATTTTTCTTTCCCAATCAATGATTCTTTTCAAAAGTATATTTGGATACCAACTATTAGCTAGATTTTTAAGCTTTCCTGTTTGTCACCTGTAAAAAACCGGACAGAGAATAATTATTTTAATTGGTAAAGCTTTAAAAGAGACTAAAACAAATAAATTATTTCATGGGAATATTATTTAATATATAATAATATTTAAATATATAATAAACTACAATATTCTGCAGATGGTTGTTAATAATACCTGTTTTAGTATCCCTTTTGTGTGGAACCATTGGAGTCACGATTGTATTAAGTCAAACTGCATTCCTTAATTATAGTAATAGCATGGCCTCTCCTTTTAAACAATTGTGGTGTGGTGAAAAAATTTCAACCTTGTTGGAGGGATGGCGGCATAGCAGAGTAAATCATAATCCAAAGGCTAGAGAATCATAAGGCGGAAAGGTTCAACAAAGGAAAGATAGCTTCATTAATGAATCAAAAATGGACCACATTTTGGGAAATCCTGTGAAAACCAAAAATTTATCCATTTGAAGGGATCCCACCAATAAAATAACCCTTCTAAATCCTCAAATAAAGTCTGCAGCCTAGCGTAGGTTATTTTGAAATTTTGTTAGACATCCAAGGTAAACAAAGGTTGTTTTGCGATTGAGAAGAGATACCACAATTAGCAGGAAAGAGGGCCTAAGAAAAATATTAATTCAATCATTATTAGACAATAATTATTTAATACTGGCAATGCCCAATGAAGTGGGTGATTGAAGTAATAAAAATTGACTATAAATACCTGAGGCCACATTTGACTTTAAAAGCAAAATTATTTAAGGCTCATAAATCTGCGTAAGTTGGGGCTTTATCCCTTTGGTTTAGCAGGGATGGTTTAGAACAGATGGGGATAAAATAACAAATTAAATTTTCTCTTGAAGTCTTGGTTTAATCCTAAAAAAGATGAAGCCGGACATTTTGGACTGAGAAACTAATAACAAGTGTGGGGTAACAACTTCAAAAATTGTTTTCCTTTGAAAAATAAACCGAAACAAATTTTAGGTTGAGTAGAATCCAGTAATTGGCTTCAAATAATCCGCCTTTTTCTTAATGTACGTACTGGTTGGATGGAATTATGGGATGTAAAGGTATGTGCTTTCACCTAAAAAATGAATTGTTTTAAGTTCAGTACCATGGTTAATAAAGAATGAGGATTTTGGGAAAGATAAGTAGGGAGTTACAACCATCAAAATATAGGAAGAAGTGAAGGATTTCAAAAGACCTTTTAAAAAAAGCTTTTACATTCTTCACTATAGAAGTTTGCTTTCCCAGCCTAAGGAAAGAAGGGTACAGCCATGATTATTTTGTTTTTTTTCCTTTTTCTCGTATTTTATTTCAAACAAATACCAGTATTGGGTATTTTACAGGCACACAGCATTTTTG